>NC_041397.2:252875932-253178432 GCF_900747795.2 Erpetoichthys calabaricus | reverse complement strand
AAAAATGTAGTACTGTATATTGTTAACTCAAAGCCAAGTATGAACTATGTGTATTAATAAATCCCTAATGATTATTATCTCAGAGTTCTCCAGAAGGTCAAAGGAATTATATATGAATTAGTCTCTGGCATAAAAGACTTCTAGGAAACTAAAAGAACAGACTTTCAGTTCACTAGAGTCCAAGAAGATCAGGAAAAAATGCACATTATATCACACAATGAAGACATTACTGTCCACCAGCATCTGCAAGTTTCCAAAAATACAAAGAAAAAAACTTAACTATTACAGTTCTTTGTTGAGGGCTAATGATACTGTAGGTCTCTGGATTAGTGCCACGGTGATCCTGCAGGTTATTAAGTTATAGGTAAGAGCCAAAACACCTGTTTTGTGCTGCTATAATGATGCTCTGGATTACAGTAATCCCTCCTCCATCGCGGGGGTTTCGTTCCAGAGCCACCCGCGAAATAAGAAAATCCGCGAAGCAGAAACCATATGTTTATATGGTTATTTTTATATTGTCATGCTTGGGTCACAGATTTGCGCAGAAACACAGGAGGTTGCACAGTTCCGTTTCACAATTAAAAGAATGCAAACATATTTTCCTCTTCAAAGGAGTGCGTGTCAGGAGCAGATCATGTCACAGAGATAGAGAGAGACAAAAGCAAACAAATCAATAGGGCTGTTTGGCTTTTAAGTATGCGAAGCACCGCGGCACAAAGCTGTTGAAGGTGGCAGCTCACACCCCCTCCGTCAGGAGCAGGAAGAGAGAGAGAGAGAGAGAGAGAGACAGAGTTTGTTTTTCAAGCAAAAATCAATACGTGCCCTTCGAGCTGACATGCAGCTGCACAAAAGATAGCAACGTGAAGATAATCTTTCAGCATTTTTAGACGAGCGTCCGTATCGTCTAGGTGTGCGAACAGCCCCCTGCTCAATCCCCCTACGTCAGGATCAGAGAAACTCAGCGCAAGAGAAAGAGAAAAGTAAGCTGGGTAGCTTCTCAGCCATCTGCCAATAGCGTCCCTTGTATGAAATCAACTGGGCAAACCAACTGAGGAAGCATGTACCAGAAATTAAAAGACCCATTGTCCGCAGAAACCCGCGAAACAGCGAAAAATCCGCGATATATATTTAAATATGCTTACATATAAAATCCGCGATAGAGTGAAGCCGCGAAAGGCGAAGCGCGATATAGCGAGGGATTACTGTATTAAGGATTTTTCATTGTGTGTGTGTGTGTGAGTGAATAAAGAAGTAAGTTGGTGTTGCTTATGTTTACATACACTAGGCTATAAACAAGTCAAAAGCAAAATCATCCAGCATTCTTTTTTTTAGGGGTTACCTACATACTTATCCAAAATTTTTTTTCTGTTTATTTGTTTCAGCTGTTGATATTTAATATGATTACTTGTGGGATTTTTCATGTCTTTAATTAATTAATTCATAATTCTCAGTGTAAGCAAAAAATGGTGGTGGTGTAGAATAAGCAATACATAAGCATTTACAAGTAAAACCACCTATCAGTCTCTTTGACGTGAGGCACAAGGCAGAAACCCACACTGAGACCACACTCAAACAGGGTCAATTTAGAATTAGAATCAATTGACATAACATGCATAGGAAGAATGTCCATCTCACACAGACAACAGGATGGGATACAAACGCATTTGTCTAAAGCTGTGCCATAGATTGTAAGTTAACACAAAATACCAAAAATATACCCAAAATAATGAAAAATGAAAATGAAACTCGCATGCAAGATAAAAGGTACTTCTGAAGGTTACAGTGTTCTGTTATTTTCTGTGTTTATGTCTGTTCCAAATCCAGGTTAAAAACACTTTTAAAATTATTAATATAAGGCGGAGGAAACTTGTTAAACATACTCCTGTACGTAATCCTTAATAAAGCAGTTCACCAGGAATAGCTGACTAGCACAGGATGGAAAGTTCACATTTGTTATGCTCATACTTGAACCGTCACTGCATATTAAAGAGATCACTTCAACAGATAACACATGCAGGCTATTAACACACTCCATAACTTTTAATGCCAAAGTGTTATCTTTTTCTCAGGAACAATAAGAGACACTGCAAGCTGATAAAGATGTGACCATGATGACCTGCACTTAAGCATCTGACTGCTATACTTGATGATGCAAAGGCAGGCAGTTTTGGGCAAGAGGGGTTACTATAGTATCTCTGTGCCCTGTAGTCGAGTCCGCTGTATGTGCCATTTGGGAGTCCTCAAGTATCCAATGTTAGGTGTGTCAAGATCAAATTGAAAAAGAATAAAAGATACAGAGTAATGATAAATAAAGGCCCTCATGTCCTTCCAGCTCCTAGGACCTATCCTCTGCTTTTTTCTGGCAATGAAATCCATTTTGCTTGCACAGCTGTTACTTATTTGTAAAGCAAGTTTTTAAAGGGTCAAAAGGTACAGTTGATACAGACTACTGTACACTACATAGAAAGAAAAGGGTCATGAAAGGCTGCATGGTTTCACTCTTCCCCAAGTCGAAGGCTAATTCTGGTCTATATCTGCAGGGTTTGCTTAATTTGATCCAGCAGAAAGCTGACATTTACTTATCTTGACAGTTTGCTGGTCTGTGATTTTCTTTCTCCAAAATGCAGCTTCACAACTTGAAGGGGACAGGTTTCAGCTTCTAGCCTAGTCATAGCCTGTGCACAGTTTAAAACAGCTTTTCTGGAGACTTTAAAGGGGCCCTGTCTGAGTGAGGGTCGGCACATGTGTGAGAATACAGAGCATTGAGAGGTAATTCAGTAACTAAATTAGTATATACGTATGTGCTACAAGGGGGCAACAATACCCCCCAGCCTGCTGCAACACACAAACTATTAGACTTATGTAGGTGAATTGGTTTGTTAAATTCATCCAGTTTTCCACAAGTAATGCAACTACCTAACCTAGTAGCTACATTGAAGCAAAAAACAAGAACTGATGAGTCAAACACTGTCATTCCACCAGCAGAATAGTCTTCGCCGGTAGGTCCACTTGAATTTGCACCTTGCCACACTGAACAACTTCACAAGCACTTACTTCACCTTGATCTGCTTCCCACTCAATGAATAGAAACACTTTAACAGCAAAAGTCAGCTGACACACTTTAAACAAACATTAAAGCAGGAATATCAAAATGTGGGCCTGGGCACACTTGAGTTTGCTACCAGAACGAGCTCAGTCTGTGCCTTTAAATCACTTTGGAGTTCATTCAAACGAAAACACACTTCAGAATGCAGGATGGAAAGCTGGTGAAAATGTTTTAGCTGTGCCACTGCATCATTTATGAAAGAAATGCTTTGAGAAATTCAGCTCAATTTATTTTTCTATTCCTCTGTTCACTGAGTGCAGAGTCAGAGCACAGGCACAGATTTAAAGTTATGAAGTAATAAGAAAAATAGTTCAGCCATACATTATTCACATACATGAACACACAAATGAGATTGAACAAACAGTACAATAGAGCAAATTTCAATCTGATTAACATAAAATGACATTATAAGTCCACTAGCTGCGTCACCCAGAGAGAAATTTAGACAATGGGTCCTCAGTTACAGTGCCGTCAAATAATTGGATATATCAGAAGTACTATTTAATTAACTAAAAATTTTTTCTATATAATATTTGCTTTTTTTACTATGGGATAAAATTATTAGTTCACTGGAGAGCTTTACTACTGAAAATGCTACATAAAATTGTCCACAAGTAAAACATTCATGCTATAGATCAATTCTTGCTTTTCCTAGTGTCTGACATTGGCTTCTGTTGATAATCAATGCAAAACACAATTTTACAGAAAACAATATCCTTTTGAAATCAAAAAGATAAAAAATTGGATAATGGGACTTTTGAATACAGTATTTACAGTTTACTTGTGGTGGCTCTGAGACTAAGGATCTGTGCCGGCAATGGGAAGGTTGCTGGTTCAAATCCCGTAAATGCCAGAAGTGATTCCACTCTGTTGGGCTCTTGAGCAAGACCCTTAACCTGCAGTTGCTCTGTCCTGGGTATGATATTAACGTGCATTCAGCCCTACAAGCAGATCCTCCAACTTTCAGGGAGAGCCTGGGGGTTGGTGGCAGGATTGGCACTCCAGCCACTGTAAAAAACCTCACACTATTCCATTCCATTCAAACTAGTGTGGTGCTGAGGTGTCACCCGTTACACAGCTGCGCTCTGGTCTTAATTTGGGAACCTGAGATGGTTTGTCATATGCAGGGTGTGGCAATGCGCTGTATCAGTGCGTGCTCTCAGCCTCACCTCCTCTACTTGCCTTGCACATTATGCGTGCTGGGATAGGATCCCACTTCCCTGAAATACAATTCAGCCCCACATTTAAATTGACAGACTGACCGATCAGCTCTGTTTGGACTCTGACTTGGTGGGGTGGATTCTGGACTTTTTAAACAAACAGAGCACAAAGAATGAGTAATAATGGCTGCTTCTCTAGTAGCCCATGTACATTTGTTGGTACTCTGCGAGGGTGTTGCCTATCTCCTCTTTTGTTTATCTATATACAAATGACTGCAGGAGTACACACAAGGATAGACACATCCTGAAATGTGCAGATGACTCTGTCATTGTAGGTCTTTTACAAGATAAGGAAGACAGCCATGGACCTACTGTCGAGGAGTATGTACACTGGTCTGATTGTTCCTATTTAAAATTGAATATTTCTACGACAAAAGATAATTTCCTGCTGCAAACATATTTCCCTTTGGGATAATGAAGTCTAAAGTCTACCAAACTCTGCGAATAATAAAGTAGGATTTGAAAATGCATGGAGGGATAATTATTATTATATATTAACGATTTTCATTTGTTTACATCTTTCACTCAAGCATGTTTTTCATAAATATATTTTCAAGCTTCATCTTTTTTGCCATATCCAGACAAAAAGTTGTAACACTGAATCATATTTTACTTTCATTTATTACAAAAAGCAATGTTTATAGGCTGCACATTTAGGCAGCACATGCAATAAATTAAATATTTGAAATGTTTATATTATACTAAAACGCATACTGTACTCGGCATATTTAAATGCACCCCCCACCTTCCTTGAATCAGGAGGACAGTTATTTGATTAAGCAGTTTTGAGAATTATATGTACAAAAAAAAATATTAAACAGTGTTTAAAAATCTGTATTATGTTTGTATTATGAGGAAAATAATATACAGTATGTCATGAGATTTTTGGTCCAATATCACACCAGTGTGTAAGTCTGAGAAATGCTCACGACCCCAGCGATATCTTAACAGCATCCCAAGCCCCCAGGCACAGTAGTGCGCTGGGGCCTCTGTTTTGATAGCAAAACAAAAACATACATTGGCATCAGAAACATTGTGGGCCCCCGGCTAGTGCCCACTGTGCCCATATGTTAAGACGGAACTGTGTCACATCTGAAAGCTGTTCAGTTTGAAGTTTACAGCAGTAAACAAACAAATCCACAACCTCCTCAATGTTTTTAGCTTCTACTGGTCTGTTATAGTCAAGTCACTAAATATTAGTATATAGTACATGAGATAAAATACTATCATACCTTGTATGTATTGCCATGATCTGAGGAAGAAAATGCTGGCAAAGTGAATAAAGTCTGTTTACTATTTGCTGACACAACAGAGAGTGCATACGTTTCAGTTCACAGTGTAAGCGTTTCAGTATTTGGTATACAAGTATATACTGTGAAGAATAAGTAAAGTTGCAAACAGCACCTTAAAAAAATGAATAATTTAGTGACATGTACAGTCAGTGTATGTAGGTGCAACATTTTTGGTACACTAGGCAAAGGTGTAAATATCGTGCCTCTGTGTGGGAGTTTTGATGGAAATGATATGTTGTGCTGTTAGGCGCCTATCACACAAGCTGGTGACCCTCAGAAACTTGTCTTCTGATTGGGTTGTTACTTTGGGTCTGCCAGATCTCTTCCTGTTTCAGTTTCTTTCAGTTTCCAATTGCCTTTCGATTGTGTAGAACACCACTGTACTCACTGACACTTCCACTTTTTTTTATTGTCATTTTTCTAAGTAAAAGGCTTACATTTCTATGAACTGCCTTTCCCAAGGTTTCTTCCATTTTTCCCTACTAGGTTTTTTTTGGGAGTTTTTCCTTGTCTTCTTAGAGAGTCAAGGCTGGGGGGGGTGTCAAGAGGAAGGGCCTGTTAAAGCCCATTGCGGCACTTCCTGTGTGATTTTGGGCTATACAAAAATAAACTGTATTGTATTGTACTTAAGCTGCTTTTTTGACGCCCTTTTGGACAGTTTCACATATAAGAAATTTAATGCATTTGTAATAAAAAAAAGCATGCCACACACAGAAAAACGGTTGTAAAACACTGCTCTACCTACACCTTTGCTCCTGGCATGCTAAAAAAGATCTCTATAGCTGCTATCTCACTTAAAAACTGGCACTGTGCATTACTTGGATGGTTATGGTGCGTTCTTTGCATAAATTAGCAAAGATACTGCAAACTGGAATAATGGGTAGGGATAATCATTATACTTTTATTTCAAAGAATTTTGTCATTATATTAGGGCAGTCAGCACTGTAAGCTGGCTGGCAGACTGGCGAGTTAAACCTAGAGGTACTACAGACTTATTTTGGTTTTAGTGCCACTGAAAGATAACTTATATAGCAATTTTGGGATATGACATTAATTCGGTCTTCTTACAGAAATGTGAAATGAAAAAAAAAAAAGACGGAGAGAGCATAATTTTTAGCTTTGCAACTTTTTTCCAGCATTGCACCAGGACTGTCATAAACCCCCCTCCCTTTCCCCCCATTTCCCTGCATCTATGTCAGTATGTATAAATGAAGAAAATGAACATCAGTGCTATGTATTGACATATAGCGTATCGTTATGAACTCCATAAAACAAAATGTTAAACCTTTAAATGAAAAACTAATGGGGAATTGAACTTGCAACCTTATGTGTTCCAGTCCAATTCCTTAGCCACCAGGAGAAGCCGTGGGCTCCCTAGAAACTTTCGGAATTCTTTGAATAGTTTACTTTTTAATTATCTGTATAATATTGCAAATAAGAACCTACATGGAATTTATTAAGGAATGCATTCCAGTCAAACAATGTACTGACGTTTCATAACCAGGATGCAATAAAACACTGCAAACCAGGCTTCAAAGACACTAGCGAACCAAAGGAAAACGGCTGGCTAAGAGGTTTCTCATCTATTCATTCATCCATGCATTTTAATTATGGGGTTGAATCAAAGCTTATGCAGCAGCATTGGATAGAACAAGGAAACCAGCCCAAGCCAGGACCTCAGTTTATCACAGGAGTCGTCTCTGGCTAAAGATACATGTCATATCACATCTTTAGGATGTTGAAGCAAACCAATTTAAATTATACTTTCATGTTCCTGCTTCAATAAAGTATAGTTTGCAGTAGATGACAATGTTGCAACATTTAGTTTTCATTTTTGATCACTGAATTGCTAATATTTGGATCATTTAAATGATCTTTAACGCATTCAATTAACAGCGAGTAAAAACAGGAGAACATAACAATGTGCTCTTCCTAAAAAGCAAATAATTCAGTGTTATTTGCACTTGTGTGCTTTCATCATCAGGTGACTGCTTAAAAAGGAACTAACTAGGGCAAAGGCAGACAAGAAAAAAAGTAACTATAAGATGAATGAAACTTTGTATTTAAGCTGCTCACCTTTGTCCTGGAAAAAACATACACCCATCCATTCATCCATTCTTTTCTAATCTGCTTATCCAGTTTTAGAGTGCAGGCACGTATCTGGTCAACACTAGATGTAAGATGGGAACCAACAAGTTCAATGCAAACCACACTCAAGCTCATCCCCCCATTTTACTCATACCAAGTAATTTTACAGTAAATAATTTTAAAAAATTACATTGTTTTATGATGGGGTAGGAAACCAAGACTACCAGTAGGACAGCTCAAACAAAAAAGGAATGGACATGCAATCTCTGCACAGACAGAGCGCAACAGGAATTCACACCAAATGTACTACTGTGTGACCCCAATATGAATATGTGCACATGGTAAACGGAAAAACAAAAGATTATATTTACTGTAGGTACAATGTCTAAAATGCTTATTCATACTGTTTAAACTCCTTTTCATGTATTGTGTTTCAATGTGTTCTGACCACATTATCCCTCAAGTGGATCCTCTGTACTTCCTTCAGGTCATTTACCCCAACATTTCCAATACTGCTGCTATACCATGTGGTGAAGTGAGTTAGGGGTCCGTGGCATCATGCACAGTTTTAAAATTAAAACAGTGTTCTCTGGCACAGGGGTAGGTGTGTGTTGATGCAAAACTAGGTGGCCCTGGAATCACTAATGAAGAAATTTGCTGCTCCTATTTGCATATGAAGGCACTATCCACCCAGCTGGTATTTTCATTTATGTTCCATAGATCATTAGACCAAGATCATCTGAACCCTCAGAGTATGTAAATAACCTGAGCAGGATAGAAAGGAGAATAAATCGAGGAAGTAAAATTGTAGAGGAAATAAAGAGAGAAGAGAATCTGTTGAGAGCCGGTGCAGGTGGAACGTTGGAAATCGGTCAATGAAGCCCCGCGAAGGTGTGCAGGCAGAGGCGCTCTAAGGACAGATCAGAAAGTTCCTGTTGAGCTTGGGAGCAGAAGAAATTGGCCACTCCTAGGGAAATAGGCGAAGGGAAGAAAGAGTTGGGTTCAGCACGTTCTGGCAGACGCTAATGGATAGGTGGCCACAACAGGAGTCACTCAGGGGCCACTGTCGCAGGAATCTTACTTCTGCTGTTTATACCGCGGAGATGGCTGAGTGGAGTCAAAAGAGTAGAGAGACAACAGCAATTTATTTTTATATAGCCCAAAATCACACAAAGAGTGCCGCAATGAGCTTTAACAGGCCCTGTTTTTTGACGGTGTCCCAAAAAAAAAAAAAAAAAACTTCTTGTAGGAAAATGGAAATAGAATCCTATCCAGGTATGTTGGGAGTGCAATGGGTGTCATACAACACATAAAACAGAGCACAATTAATCCTCTTCACAGAGCTAGATGGCCAGTCTATCATTGCCTCCTGTCACACACATGCGCTTGGGAGGCAGCCAAAGTACTAACGAAACAAGTACTAACGCCTTTTTCCCTCTTTCAACAGAACAACAGAAGAATAACCTTTCTTTTCCACTTCTATCCCAACCAGAAGACATCACTTCCAGCCCCAATTGATGATGTCACTTCCATCTCCCCTCAGATGACATCACTTCTGGCTCCAAATGATGATGTCTCTTCCATTTCCTCTGATAGATTACATCATTTCCACTTCCTCAAATTCCCCTTCCTGCTGTTTCAATATAAAAGCTCCACCCTAACTGTATTAAATAGTCTTCTGTAACTTTTGCAAAGAGACCATTACCAGTCATTTTTTTGATTCAACACTCCAAACATTATACGGGGAGGCTTCCCCATATCTTTATATTTGTTTTTGTCAATTTATTTCTTGACAGATTGGCATAGTTGGTAGGATTTTGCTCGAAATGTCAAAAGAGCAAGACCTCAATACAATGTTGGCTACTATAAAGACCGAACTCCAGACTGTGAAGCTACAACTGAGGGAAACAAGGACTCAACTGGCCAAAGCAGAAGCTTGGATCACTGCAGGCTGCTTGCCCTCCACCTCCAATGTTAGTACCTCTCTCTGAGGGGGATGATATCAAGACTTACTTTATAATTTTTGAGTGTACTGCCAATAGAAACCTTTGGATGAGGGCAGATTGGGCCAACCTACTTGCACCGTACTTGAAAGGTGACGCACAGTTGGCTTATTATGACCTCCCTGAGGAGTAGGCTGCCAATTATGACACCCTTAAGGCATAAATTTTCAAATGCTATGGCATAACTGCAGACCAGCAGGCGAGGGAATTAAGGCTCTGGAAGATCAACCCATGTGGTCAACAACAGCCCATTCCTTCGAAATTTGTGGGAAAACAGGGCGCTGGCTATGACCAGATATTAATAATGCCAGGTAGGAAGTAGAACAGCTAGCCTGCGAAATACTTGTTAATGCCATCCCAGAATAGCTCGCCCAGCAGGTCCGCAAACAACCATATGAAAACATGGAGGCCCTTACTGAGGCAATCAAGCATCCCTGTGCAGTCTGCAAATAGGAGAGAACAGAACAATCCACTCATTTAGCCCAACAAGGTCCAGAGCCCACCCACCGCTCCACAGAGCCTGTGGTCAAACCTAGAGAGAAGCAGTCCAGCCTTCCCCACTGTTTCAAGTGTGGGGAGGCTGGGAACATTATTACTTCATGCCCCCAGATGAATGAGCCAATGGATTGTTCGTGGGCCAAGGGAGAAAGATATTGTGCTTTAACCAATCCTCTGTCTCTTCCATATACTGGAGTGGTTTTGATAAACGGGCATCGATTCATCGCTATGTTTGATTCCGGGAGTAACATCTCCATTGTTGCTCACCGTTTGTTCTGCTGTGACAGTGGCTTAACAATATAACCAATCTGACCTGTATCCATGGGGAAACCTGATATTACAGGTCCACCCATTGTGTTATTAGTTAAAGGAACATCCCGTGAAAACTAATGGTCGCAGTGTTACCCGTCCCTCCTTACTCAGTCATCCTTGGGTGAGATTGGTCTAATAGTAACAGCGGTTTGAACATAACCACTCCTATGAATAAATTGGGCCTAGTTATGGACAGGGATAACCCGAACTCGGCTGCCTCCACACCGTGTTTTCTGGCAGAGAGGTCCCATGTCGCCACACAATGTGACAGAGTAGAAGGTTCAACAACTACCCCAGAAGTGAAACCCACAACTGAGGCAGCCAGGGGGACAGAAACTCCACCCACTGAGATCAATTGGGATCCCCTGAGAACTTTACAATTTCAGATCAGGATAACAACAGCCTCCTTTAAACGGGAGCAATGGAATGATGACTCCCTCAAATTTGCAAAAAATGCAGTGGTTTCAGTTAACAGCCAATGTACGCATAACCCCATGCCAAAATGACCTCACTTTGTTTTGAATAATCTCTTATATCAGGTAGCAGAGCATGAGAGTGAAGTGAATTGAGGTCACTGCTGCTAGTACCATGTACCAGAGGCAGGTATATGAACTATCTCACACCCACCTCCTAAGTGCCCATCTAGATGCCGAAAAAACTCTAGAGAGGATTAAACTCTGATTTTATTGGCCCAGCATAAATGAGGAGATCCGTTGTTTCTGTACTTCCTGTCAGTTATGTCAGATTCCCAGAGGGACCGTGCTCCTTTAGTTCCACTCCCCTTGATTAATATCCCGCTTGAGCGAATTGGTATTGATCTCGTTGACCCATAAATACATTGTGGTCATTGTAGACTAAGCTACTCAATATCCAGTGGCCATTCCGCTACGTACGGCAACTTACAAAAATATTGCATGGGAACTGGTAGGGGTCTTTGCACAAGTAGGAATCCCTAAAGAAGTCCTAATCGACCAGGGAACTTCATTTACTTTGGAGACGTTCAGGGAAGTTGCCAAGTTACTTCGAATAAAGCATCTAAAAACCTCAGTCTAACATTCTCAGACAGACATTTTGGTAGAGAGGTTTAATCAGACCCTTAAACAGATGCTTCTTAAGGTAGTTAGCTAGGATGGGAGAAATTGGGATCAGTTACTTCCCCTTGTCCGATTTGCCTACCGTGAAGTGCCACAAGCCTCCACAGGGTCTTCCCCTTTTGAATAATTATATGGACTGCAACCTCGTGGTATTTTGGACATGCTAAAAGAAGGATGGGAAGAGGGAGCTATTTCCTCTACCAATATATTAGAATATGTCTCATAATTACGCAATAGATTTGAAAATATGCAACCCCTCTTTAAAGAACATATGGATAAGGCTCCATCAGCTCAGGCTCGATATTATAACTAAAACACCACCCTCAGGGATTTCCTCCCAGGGGATTGTGTTTTGGTTCTCGTGCCTACCTCCCATTCCAAATTGTTGGCACATTGGCAAGGCCAGTACTAAATTAAGGAAAGAAAAGGACTCGTCGATTACTTGGTGAAACAACCCAACCGTCGACCGAACAAACAGATATATCATATTAACTTGTTGAAACCGTAGAAGGAAAGGGAGACAGACCTCCTCTCCGATCAACCTCATTTCCTTTTCATTCAAAAACCATGTACTTAATCTCGGACCCAATCTAACTCCTTCTCAAAGATGGCCGCTGGAAGTAGCAATCCTGTCCGTCCCGGAGGTAGTGAGTGAACAACCTGGATGAACCTTGATGATTCAGCATGACATTGGTACACATCTGGGGTGATTGTCCAGGAACACCCCTATCACCTTCCCGAGGCAAAAAGAGTAGAAGTAGACTTGGAAATCAAGTGTATGTTGGAACTGGGTGTGATTGAAGAAAGCCACAGGCTATGGTCCAGCCCTATTGTCTTGGTTCCTAAACCTGAAGGGAACTGGAGGTTTTGTAATGACTTCTGACGTTTCAATCAGGTCTCTAAATTTGATGCGTACCTGATGCCCCGAGTAAATTAACTCCTTGAACGAAAGAGGAACACACAATTCTTAACTACTTTAGATATGACCAAAGGGTACTGGCAAATTCCCTTAATGGACTCCACTAAAGCGAAAACTGCGTTCAGCACCCCTAGTGGACAATGGCTGTATTGAGTTCTCCCATTTGGAATGCACGGGGCTCCCGCAACCTTTCAACACCTGGTAGATAGAGTACTCAAATCCCACAGAACATATAGTGCCGCCTATCTGCATGATGTGGTCATTCTATTCCAGCACATGGGAGGAACACTTATGGCAGGTCAAAGCTGTTCCACTGACGCTAGCTAAAGCAGGCTTGTGTATCAATCCAAGGAAATGTTTCTTTGGATTGAACGAAGCCAAATATTTAGGCTATGTAGTGGGTGTGGGGAAAGTAAGACCACAGTGTTCAAAAGTTGATGCCATCTTAAAATGGCCCCATCTGATAAACAAGCAGGCAGGCAGGTCCAAGCCTTTCTAGGATTAGCAAGTTACTGCTGCCGGTTTGTACCTCGTTTCTGCCGCCGGTTTGTACCTCGTTACTGCCGCCGGTTTGTACCTCGTTACTGCCGCCGGTTTGTACTTCGTTTTTCAGAAAGAGCGGCGCCCTTGACTTATCTGATAAAGAAGAGGGCTCCTTATAAGGTGGTATGGGGTGAAAAAACTGAAACTGAATTTTGTGACTTGAAACAGGTCCTTACGTCAGCACCTATATTAAAAACTCCTGACTTTTCTTGACATTTATTCATTTATTCTCCAGACCGATGCTTCAGACACAGGACTTGGTGCTGTGCTGAGTCAAAGTGTCGACGGTGCTGAACACCCCGTGATGTATCTAAGCAAGAAGCTGCTAGACTAGGAAACCAAGTATGTGATGGTGAAAATAGAGGTCCTGGCAATTAATTGGGCTGTGATTCAACTGAGGTACTAACTGCTGGGGCATGACCTTGATAATGGATCATGATGCATTACATTGAATGGCCATCCACAAGGAATCTAACCCACAGATCGCCAGGTGGTTTTTAGAGGTTATTTATCACTGTGGTCCTCTTCAAGTCAATGCCAATGCCCTTTGTCGTGTTTACAACCTCTCGGTTGCTCCGATAGATGATGTCATTTCCACTTCCTCAAACTCCCCTTCCTGCTGTTTCAATATAAAAGCTCCACCCTATCTGTATTGAATCGTTTTCTTCAACTTTTACAAAGACGCCATTACCAGTTATTTTTTTGATTCAATGCTGCAAACATACGGGGACAAAAGTACAGTAGTACTAGTACAAGCTACAAAGCAAAATTCCAGAGGAGATTATATCACATATGAGGATTCAGATTTGAGTCCTGGAGACTTAGACCAAAACGCCCTACTGGCCATTCCACAGCTGAGTCAGTACTTGGCCAGCCAATCTGATAAAAGGACCCTTTGACCAAATGATTCAGTGCTTCTTTATCAGAGATGATTTTTCCATGGGCAGGCAAACTACTTGGCAGTTAGAGCTATAGAACCAAGTGCCACATTTGAGTACCAAGAAGAGAAACAGACTAGGTGGTTTTAGTAATAAATTATAAATATCATATTACTTATTTTTTAGTGCTAATGACTAACAACAGAGATGCAGTATGCACAGTTAACCAGCAGCTCTAGTCAGGATATGCTAAACTGAAGTAGTGAGTCTTCAGACAGGATTTAAAAGCTGAGACTGAAGGGGCATCTCTTATAGTAGCATGCAGACCACAGCTTAGGGGGGCCTGTAACTAAAAGCTCAACATCCCAATGTTATTGTATTAATCATGAGCAGACTGACATCTCTCTGTTTTGTAAGTAATGATGAGTTCAGGTAAGTAAGCCGGACCTTGACCATTTAAGGCTTTATATGTTAATTTGAAATGTGCTCTAAACTTATTCAGAAGCCAAGGTAAGGATTTAAGAACTGGAGTTATGTGTTTGTATTTTCTTGTTCTTGTAATAATTGATGTGAATTTCCCCTTGGGATTAATAAAGAATCTATCTATCTATCTATCTATCTATCTATCTATCTATCTATCTATCTATCTATCTATCTATCTATCTATCTATCTAATTCTTGCAGCGGCATTTTAAATTAACTGAAAACTGTATAAAAAACAATTTGAACATCCAGTGAACAACTTCATTGCGATTGTCAATCCCACTAGAAATAAATTAATTAATTTCTTTTTATCCTTCATATTTAGAGCATGCCTTCATTTCCCAAAATTTTTAGGATGGAAAAAAAAAATTTGGACAATTTTGTAATGCATACTTTAAATGAATTGCTAGAGGCAAAGACAATGGCTAGATTGCGGGCTGATTCAGTAAAACTAATGGCGATTCCAACTGAGTTAACTAATTACAAAATATTGTTGCAATCAACATCTTTCCCTCCAACAGTTAACATCTATGTTTTGTCTGTGTTCAGAGACAAGTAGTTCTTATCCATCCACTCCTTTAATTCACTAACACATCTAATTAAGAACAAAAAGAAAAGAAAGGTATAACTGGGTGTCATCCGCATATGAGTGAAAATTAATGTTATGTTTTCTAATAATAGATCCCAGTGGAAGCATGTAAAGTGAAAACAGGCCAATTTTTGTTTCAAGGTACTGTTTGTTTGGTTCTGTATTTAAATTTTGTTGCTTTAGAATTTTGTCTTTTAGGCAAAAACATTTTTTCAGTTGCACTCATGAAAAGCGCAACTTCCGGGACACGCACCTTGAAAATGGCATACTGTGCAATAGCAATGGGACCAGTAAAAGGTGTCGCTAATAAAACAAAATGGTGGGAGAACACTTAATTTCTACCATTACTAAAAATGACTCTGAATGAAAAATAGCATTCTAAAATAAAGTCATTAAAAATTAATTCATTGGGTTTAAAAACCCTAATCTACGTGCAAAGAAAACAGCCAAAAAAAAAAAATGAAGGCATCGGATCATAATACAGTAATCCCTCCTCGATCGCAGGGGTTGTGTTCCAGAACCCCCCGTGAAAGGTGAAAATCCGCGAAGTAGAAACCATATGTTTATATGGTTAATTTTATATTGTCATGCTTGGGTCACAGATTTGCACAGAAACACAGGAGTTTGTAGAGAGACAGGAACTTTATTCAAACACTGCAAACAAACATTTGTCTCTTTTTCAAAAGTTTAAACTGTGCTCCATAACAAGACAGAGATGGCAGTTCCGTCTCACAATTAAAAGAATGCAAACATATCTTCCTCTTCAAAGGAGTGCGTGTCAGGAGCAGAGAATGTCAGAGAGAGAGAGAGAAAAAAGCAAACAATCAGAAATCAATACGGCTGCTGTTTGGGCTTTTAAGTATGCGAAGCACCGCCGGACAAAGCAGCTGCTAGGAAGGGAGCAATGTAAAGGTAGTTTTCAGCATTTTTTAGAGGAGCGTCCGTATCGTCTAGTGGTGCAAACAGCCCCTCTGCTCACACCCCCTCCGTCAGGAGCAGAGAATGTCAGAGAGAGTGAGAGAGACAGAGAAAAACAAACAAATAAAAATCAATACGTGCCATTCGAGCTTTTAAGTATGCGAAGCACCGTGCGGGAAGCATGTCGCTTGACAAACCAGCTGCAAGAAAGGGAGCAACGTGAAGATAATCTTTCAGCATTTTTAGATGAGCGTCCGTATCGTCTAGGGGTGCGAACAGCCCCCCTGCTCACACCTCCTCCGTCAGGAGCAGAGAATGTCAGAGAGAGTGAGAGAGAGAGAGAGAAAGGCAAACAATCAAAAATCAATACGTGCTGTTTGATCTTTTAAGTATGCGAAGCACCATGCGGGAAGCATATCGCTTGACAAAGCAGCCACATTTAAGCCCAGCAAGGAAGAGAGCAATGTGAAGGTAATCGTTCAGTGTTTTTTGAGGAGCGGCCATATCTTCTAGGGGTGCGAACAGCCCCCGTGCTCACAATATATTTGAGGAGTTTTATTTAATATGTAATACACGCTCTGGTTGGGTAGCTTCTCAGCCATCTGCCAATAGCGTCCCTTGTATGAAATCAACTGGGCAAACCAACTGAGGAAGCATGTACCAGAAATTAAGAGACCCATTGTCCGCAGAAATACGCGAACCAGCAAAAAATCCGCGATATATATTTAAATATGCTTACAAATAAAATCTGCGATAGGGTGAAGCCGCGAAAGTCGAAGCGCGATATAGCGAGGGATTACTGTACCCACCACCGACACCACTGTCGCATAGATCAAGCTAGACACACATGCCATAACTCATCCCCAGCCAGGCGTCAAACTCAGACTCTTGCACTTGGAGTCTTGGCATACACTGGATGAAACTGGGACCTTAAGAGAATGTTCTAGAGCCTAAGTGGGTAGTCTTGCTGTAATCCACGAGGACAGTGATATCTATGCTCTGCCATAGGGTCTTATGTCAAATAAAGGTACTACTACAGTATTTGAAATAAGTAATTGATTAAAATGTTGACATTTAATTAAAATGTACAATTTTAAGGTTTAATATAGCACTTTTTCAATAAAGAGACACATCTCTACTAAGAGCTGATAGCAAACAATAAAAGGCTAACTGAATTCTAATTTTTGCAAAGTCAGATAATTAGAGTATTTATTTCCTTGTCTTTTTGCCACTTATAAAAAATTAATTTCTATTGAATTTCTTCCCACTAAGCCTGATGATTGCTGTTTGAATACTTCAGCTTTTCTGCATGGATTTCTATTAGGATTATTATTTTTTACTAAGCTCTTGAGAGAATTATCCAACTGTGAATTCCTGACTGTTGCTAAGGGGATTGGGAGGGGTGATGGGGGCAGTGGCATTGCTCCAGCCATTTGTCTTTTATAGTGTGTAGGGAGTTCAATGGAGAGTTACCAAAGTCATATGAGGTCAACACCTGAAAAGCAAAAGCATTCTCAAAGCCAACAAAAGCTTGTTTATCCAGAGACTTGTGCTCTCTATGTTACTCGTACCTTTCATAAAATGAAATGGAATGATCTTTACTTTGTACCTTTACTCTATTTCTCTGTCTCTGTTTGTTGCCTGCCATGCACTCCACTCTCAAGAAGATGGGACAACAGCAGGCAGGCAAGAAAAGTACTGGCTTCTTTGTGGACAAATATCTTTACTTCAATTATGTCAGAGTCTCTTTGCAGCCTTTGTTAATTTCCATAAACCATTCGACTCAGTTGATAGAACTCCCCTGTGGGACATCCTGAGACTTTGTGGGATCCTCCTGAAGTTGCTGGATATCATGGCCAGCCTATACACTGGTACTGTGAGTGCTGTATAGAAACGAGGCAGAACCTATGCATTTTTCCCAGTTGATTCTGGAGATCATCAGGGTTGTGTTCTTGCTACTCTGTTCAATGTTTGTATGGACTGAGTGTTGGACCCCATGACCCTGTCTAGCAGCTGTGGGGCATCTGTTGGTGAAGAAAGATTCACTGATCTTGACTTTGCCGATGATGCTGTGATGTTTATGGAGTCCATGGAGACTCTAATCAGTGCTCTCAAGAGACTGAGCGAGGAGTATGAAGTCTAGCCTTCCAAGTGTCCTGGATTAAAAACTAAGATCCAGGCCTTTAATGACCTCTTGGGCACAGCCATCAACAGTGTGTCTGTCTTCGGAGGGAATGTTGACCTTGTCAGGAGGTTACTTACATCAGCAATGACATTCATGTCTCTGGACTCTTCCTATGAAGTCAGTAGATGGACTGGGAGGGCATGGGGAATCATAAAGTCATTGGAAAGGGGTGTGTGGTGCTCCGGATATCTCTGCAAAAGGATGACGGTCTAAATCTTTAGAGTCCTAGTGCTTCCTGTTTTGCTATATGTTTGCAAGACATGGACGTAACCGGAGACAAATACTGAATACCTTTGGTACTTTGTCTCTTCAGAGGATCCTTGGGCAGCGCTGGTTTGACTTTGTGTCGAATGAGTGGTTGCTCATGGAATCCCAAATGAGGCACATTACCTGCACTGAGAGGGAGCATCAGTTACGGCACAATGGCCATATGGCATAATTCCCTGGGGGTGATCCAGCTCACAGGATCCTCATTGTTGAGGACCCAAGTGGCTGGACCAGGCCAAGGGGACGCCCACATAATACCTAGATGCGGTAGATGGATGGTCATTTTTGGGGGATGGACCTGGACCACGTGTCTGCCTAGGAGGTTGCCAACCAGGATCTCAAGCTGTTTGGTCATGTAGTGGGTGCGGCAATGTGCTGTACCAGTGCATGCTCCCCAACCTAATCTGACCTCTCTCATATAGTGCCTTTCACAGTTGGAACCAATACAAAATGCCTTAAAAATTACACAAAGGATAATGAAACAATTGACCAGCCATAGAAGAATAAAAAAATTGATGGATATATGAGTCCCCAGTATAGGTTTGTTTTTTTTCCTGCACCACAGTGCTGCTAGCATAAGCTCCAGCCCAAAACGGTTAATTCAATGGGCAGCTGAAAAACCCAAACATCTTTTACACAATTAGTTCTTTATCACATTTGAACGGACGTGACAAATCTTTGCTTTGCCTCTCATCATGAAATATATTTATACCATACTAAAGTAAACATGCTTTTAATTCACTGAAATGTATTTGTTGATTTTTTTAAGGCTTCAGAAGCCCGGCTGAACAGATGCCCAGTGCTGCTGTTGTTCTGGTTGCCTTCTGTTCTGTAACTTTTGTGACAGTATGCCATTGCAGGTGGGAACACTAGTCACATGGCACTGTCCAGGAGGGTGCAACTAGAGACTGAAGGACAAGGTATAGGGTTACATCACACACAAGGCTGGGCACGGCAGCTTGATTAAATTCTGTAACGACCTCTGTAAAAGCAGTTCCACCCTACATTCGAGCCTTTGTTTAATCATTACCCTTCATGATTCTTTCTCTCCACAGTTTCTTAACAAATGTTGCTTTAGATTTCCCTTTATGAATGACTTATTCCCTCACAAAACAAACTTTGTCTTTTTTGTTTTATTTCACCCAGTCATGCTTTTGCTTGGCTGCCTCTGAGTGGCACATTGTGAGCCCTAGACAGTCCTACCAGCTCAGGTAACAATAGCTGCCCTTTCTTGTTCTAGACAGTTAACAGCAGTGGCTTTACCAGCGAGCACTTGTGACCTGAATTTAAATTACAAGAAGCACTTGACAACACAAAACACTCAGGTGAAGCCAAGTTATTTGGGAACAAATTGTTTATTATTAAAATATGCAGTGCCTTCTAATACATTCAATTTTTTCAACTTTGATATAGTATAGATTTTAGTGTTGATTACAGGCAAAATATCCCAATTAAATACATTAACACTCTAAACATAGCTTAGAAGCTCTTGAGTTAACAGCTTGTTTTAACTTGTTTCCCAGACTCTCTCCTCTAAGGTGTGGTCTGCGTGTCAGTGTTTTATTACACGTCCACCATTGTGTTCTTCTAATGAAATAAGCCAGTGGATTCTCTTCTCTGACGTTCTCTACCCTGGAAAGAATAAATGGATTGAACATATTTTTTGTAAACCTAATATCACTAGGTGTCATATTAACAAGTTGTTGTATGTATAATTTTCTGCATTTTATGATTTTTCCCACCCTGTGATGGACTGGCACCCTGTCCAGGGATTGTTCCCACCTTGTCCCTGACGCTTGTTGGGGTAGGCTCCAGCTTTCCCACGGTCCTACTCAAGGATAAGCAGGTTTGAAGAAAAATGGTTGGTTTTCCCATAAGAATTCAGTTTTTATGAGTTAAATTTTATTCAGATGCAATTCGACTAGGTTATTTTACCACACATCATGTTTTGTTTGTTTTTCACGTCACAATGTTGAAACACCATGTTGAAGTAATGCATCAATGACGTTATAATTGTAAAGATAGTTACATTTATTTTTATCCCTTACTGGATACACAACTTTCAACATCTCTCTGTAGTTTCTAAATTCAAGTGTTTGGTTTTGACTTTCTTTTGTTGCTGAACTAGGATTCTCACCTTGATCCCCTTTGATTTTTGTAGGATCTCATAGATTTCACTTTTGTCTGGTTTGACCACTTCTATACTCATGCAAACCATCTCCTGGTGAATTGAAATCTTGCATCAATCCTCTTACACATTCAGTACATCAACGTCAGGATGGGTTTTCAACAATTTAGTATTTACATTTTAGCAATTGCTTCTTTGTTGACTAAAATCTATAATTAAAATGCTAAGGGTTGTCTGTCATGCCAAAATTGGTGGTGCAGGTTATACTGGCCATGTAATTGGACTTTAGATCCTTCTTGCGGCAAGTGGCAGTGTGGCCATGCGACCTGGCTGACAGGAAAAGAATAGCGGTTCAGGGACATAGCATTGCTAACAAGAAAAGAACCATGAGCTTTGCTGACAGTGGGACACATTGCACAGGATGACTGATCATTTTCATTGCACAAACAATTCATACACTTCAAGTGCAAAAACAGTTATACATGACCAAAGAACTGGAGGTTCAGGCATCCTCCTTCACATTATTGGGCTTTGAGTCCTTCCCGCAATGAGCAGCATGATGTTACGCGAACATGAAGCATGGTTGTCAGGATATGTGTCTAAACTCAAGGTCTTTTGGAAATGTGATATGGATAATATGTTTTACCTATCACTGTTAGCCAAATTCATGTTTCTGGGAGTGGTAATGAGGGGTCCAGGCATGAACGAGAGTGATGGGTAAAAAAAAAAAAAGCATGTGGTGGCCAAAAGCCTGCAGAAATAACTAATTATGGATAAGACAGAAATCTGAGATTTGCCAGTCTAGCCTCAATGATCAAATTGTGAGTACATCAGAAAAAACTCTCCCATGCTTTTGTACATGGACAAAAAATGTGTCAGATGAGATGAAAATAAAGATTTTTATATATAAAACTAAACACCTTTTTTTCCTGATTCAGTGGCATGAATTTTGAAGCTGTGAAGCGCCATAGCTTCAAAAACATGTTTGTGAAATGAAACTTTTACATAAAATTGAATTCACAGCTAAAAGTAATCACTGGCTCATTGCTAGCAATAACTCAATGCCAATGCTTTCAAGCCATGTGAACTTTTTTTGCCTGGTGTAGATCAGCAGAGAGCAACATTAGGAAAAAAGGACACAGCATCTTCAATTGAGACTTTTGGTGGTATCTGTAGAACTGCAGGAGGCAATGGAAGCCAAGGATGTAAGCAAGAACACTGCCTTCTATTTGCACTAATGTGGTTGAAAACTCAGCTAGCTAGCATGCCATGGTGTCAGAGTTTCACGGAAGAACAGTTTTTCCCATTTAATATTTTGAAATATTATCAACTTCATTAGAGACTGTTCTGATTAGTTTTGCTTTATTTCAAAAATTATTCTTTTTGTTATTGTCCAGATGTCATTAGTGTAAGTTCTGATTCATTTTGTGAAATTTGCAGTTATTGTTGTAGTTACTTTCGCTGTGATACATTTTCATTTTTTTTCATGGGCACAGCCATGTCATTAAATATAACAATGCCTATTAAAGGTTACAAGTCCTGACAGCATTGTGAAGTGTGTCTCTGCTCAGACAGCAGTGGAAAGATGCAAACTTGAGCAACTGAATTACCCAGCAGCCCTGAGAGATTACCTGAGGAAAGACAAATGGTGCTGTGACCTGGACTCACTAAGGAGAGAGAGCAGCAAAATTGAGATGTGGATGAAATCAACAAGCTAAAGTACATTTAGAGGAAACATGGCCCAACGGTGCTGCTGATGAATGGCAATATACTACAAGCAATTTAAGCATTGTCTTTTGAAAGTAGAAATCTCTCCCATTTCTGCTTTATGTCAGCTGCCTTGTGATATTTAGTGCAAATTCAGCACAATTCATCCTCCATGAACCCCTGGATGCTAAACAGCTACCTCCATGAATGGCTTAAACATTTACGATAATGTACACCATGGGACACAATACCAAATGTAGGTGGGAGTGTTTCCACAGTGAGGCTCATTTAGTTTATATAAAAAAAAATATTTAATTAAGGATGAGAAGAAGCAGACACAATTCTGTCTGACTGTACATTAGGTTTAGGGTTAAGGCAGGCTTTATTATTTGCAGGGATAATTTGTTTGCAGTACGAAAGTATGAACATAAAACATTGTTCTACAGACACAGGTACAATATCCAAAGCATAAGAAATTAGATCAATTTTTACAATCAAAACACAGGAAAATTGAATTAAAATAGTACACCATATAATTAAAAAATGAACATAGCACTAGGAGAAAAAAGTAAAAGATTTCTTAAATATATATTTATATTGAATTTTGAACAAAAGGGGTTAGGTGTGGTGGGAATAAAAGATTAGATGTAATCTCCCCAGTAGTCTGTGCCCATATGTAAGCATATACAAAGACCTAATGTCTTGGCATATGTTCTGACCAACTTGCACATACCGCGCAGGACTAAGCAAAAATTGCCAAATTAAATTTTTTACAGCAGACTTCTCGAAGAGAGGTTCAACAAAACCTCACACAGGTCACTCTACATTACCCATGTTTAAAGATAAGGAAACAGTTCTACTTAATCATTGTCAGTGTTGTGGGGAAAAGTCTGAAACAAGGCCAGCATCAGGCATAAAAGATATGCCACTCCATCAAAGCACTCACTTGCACCCAATTCAAACTAACATACATGTCTTTGGGATGTCATAGATGTCACAGTATCCCATGAAAAAACCGAAACAGTTTCAGAATGTCAGTGTCTCAGTACACAAACAATCAATACATACACAAATAATACAAAACATGCTTACAATCAGTTTTTCAAAAATAATTGTTGTATTACATTCTGCCTTAAATTTATGCAACTCATCTGAAAATCTACTTAGTGCAGTTAAGTCAACATGGAAAAGCATATACAAGGCCTAATGTCAGGCATATCTTCTCACCAACTTACAGATACCCTAAGAAAAAAATTCCAAATGAAATTCACTGAGTAGCAAATAGTGAATCAGTGGTCAAAACTTAAGAAGCAACACTTGTGCTTTATAATCCAGGCGAATTGTCACCGACCCATAAAATAATAAACTAATATCCTAAATCTTACAGAAGACCAAACAAGAAAGCAATTATTTTATATATGTACATAGCAGTGACGTTCAAAAGATATTCAGTGTGTTACTGCTGTCTCTGTATTTAATAAACTTTGAACTCATTTAAATAAACTATTACTCTTTAATATACATTTTATTGCTTCTTATTAATAGTATGCTACATTGCTTGCTTCTCGTCTTAACTCTTGCTGTTGGTTTTCATTATTGTGCTGTATCACTCCGTGAGAAAGTACATTGTGGATACTGCCAGGAGAAAGTGTGTGGGGTTGAAACTCCTAGTTAGACACTAAATGGTTTATTGTACCAAAGCGCTATTATTTAAAAGTAAAAAAAAAAAAAAGTACTGACAAGTCCTGACATGTGAAAAACCGATCTCTGGTGACCCAAGTTGAATAAGACAAAGTCAGGTAATTTGGATGATATGTGTGTGTGTGTGTAGCATTTTCTATTAATTTCTCTCCCCTCAAAGCCATTTTATCATTTCCTGGGAAAAACACCTTGTCTTTTTTAGTGATAAATAATAACCTACAAGGAAATTGAATCATGGGTTTTAAGAATCATTAACATATATAAACCTATAAAATACTGCGGTGGGTTGGCACCCTGCCCGGGATTGGTTCCTGCCTTGTGCCCTGTGTTGGTTGGGATTGGCTCCAGCAGACCCCCGTGACCCTGTGTTCGGATTCAGAGGGTTGGAAAATGGATGGATGGATGGATGGAAACCTATAAAATAAAGGTGCCTTATAAAATGTTATATAGAAACAATCAATTCAGTTAAATAAAAGATTTTTATCACATGCACCCAATAGGATGCATAAGGAACTTATGCCTGCCACCCGACTTTGATTTTGTTTGTCCCAAAAATACTTGTTCGATGTCCTGGCTTCTCTGGACTCAGTTATTAATCTGTGCATCTGCTTTAATATTTACTGATCACATATGTGTTACTGGGCATGAGCTTCATATGCAGCGTTATGCATGATGCCATGGCTGCCCATTACAAATCTGTGAGAACTGTGTTGAAGAATATTTGAGAAATGTATTTTCCAACTGAATTGTAGTTTTGACTTTAACTTTGTTTAACAACATCAGTCTCCCACAAAATTAGGTTAGCACATCTTAGTTCCGACTGCCACTTCCTTTGTAATGTCAGTAAAATCTCTGTCACTTGACTAATTAAAACTAGAATGCGGCAAATTTTTATGAAAAAGCATTGATGGCCACAACACTCAGAATGTTACAGGAATCCAAGGATGTGACACACAGTTTTGACACAAACCTAAAATACTATGTGCACCCTGCTTTTGTATTGTCAGTGTATTAACCAATATTTTCTATAACTTTACATATTCTCCAATTAGAAATTTTTTTTGCAGGGCCTAACTTTAACACGCTTTCTATACCATTCCACACAGATGAGGATAATGGAAAAGTGGATTCATTAGTGTTGGGATCTTAAAAGTGGCATAGAATTTGAGAGTCATGGAAATGCACAGATGTTGATAAAAGGCAAAGTAAATAAAATTAACACTGGATACATGGGAATAATTAAATGGGCATAAATAGGAAAACAGGACACTAAATGAAATAAATATTATAATCTTAATAAGCTGCCACTGATATCTCAGTACTTAGCAAGTCTAAATGGCATTGCTAAAACTACGCATTTTGATTTAACTATCTGCAAAATGAAAGTGTATGTTCTCTGTATATATAAAATTTGACGTCTGTCTGTATGTCTGTCTCTGCTTTTCACGAGAGAACAACTTAACAGATTTAGATCTGTTTTATTTTCGACAATTTGCTTGAACATTCCGGTTGATTTCGCGACTTCTCTCATTGCTCTGTTTATCATAGTTCGCTTGGGGTACCGATTTATTTGCGTGAATCCAAGAGACACACAGCAGGCCGAGTGGGGGGGCTTCCTCACTCACGTACTAGCCTTGGGACATGTACCTTAACTCCGCTTAGCTAGCGAATGAAATAACTACTTAACAGATTTAGATCAGGTTTTTTCTATGATTTGCTTTAACATTCCGATTGATTTTGCGACTTCTCTCATCGTGGTTTGTCGTGTGGTGGATGCGGCAATGCACTGTATCAGCGCGTGCTCCTAACCTCTCTCTCTCTCTTTGCACTAAGAATCATAGTTTGCTTGCAGGAGCAATATATTCATGCTAATCCGAGACAGAGGCTATGGTCCGAGGGGAAGCATGATGTCAGGAGTGGGGAGCCGGGCAGGGCCCTCCTCACTGTCCTTATTCACTAATATGCGGGCAGAGCCAGGGGGCATGGCTAGTTTAGCATATAAACAAAGGTAGAGACTATCATACTTCCAAGCAGTCATTTTACACTATAGTGGACATTAAGGTTTAATGAGCACACTTTAACATATATTTTGGTAGCATGTTTTATTTTTAACTTTGCTATGCTGTATGGTATATTCTCATGTCAGCAGCTATACCACCTGTACTTCAGAAGAGGTCATCCACCATCCTGGGATGAGAGACTATCTAGGAAAAGCCTGGGTTGCTGCTGAAAGAGGTGTTAGTGAGGCCACCAGGGAGCACTTACTCTGTGCTCTGTATGTGGATACTAATGCCCCAGTGCAGTGATGGGAACACTCTGCTGCAAAATGCCACTGTCCTTCGGACAAGATGTAAAACTTAAATTCTGGCTCTCTGTGGTCATAAAAGATCCCTGAGCATCTTCTGAAAAGAGTAGTGTTTATCCCATTGTCAGGACTATATTGCCCACCACGGCTTTAGTCATTCTGGCACCCTAATCATCCCCTGTCACTTATAGGCTAACTGTCTCTCTCACCCCTTCACCACCTAATACCTAAAGTGTGGTGAGCAAACTGGTGTCATAATGGATGTCACTGCATTGTTCAGGTGGGTGCTACACATTGGTGGTGGTTGAAATGTTCCCATCCTACTATGTAAAAGTGCTTTGAGTAGTTAGAAAAGAGCTATACAAAATGTAATTAATTATTGTTATTATTATTATTATTTCAGTTGCCTCATGCAGTATATACTTTTCAATCAGATTTTATTGTTAATGACTAGGGGGCTCTGCCCTCTGCTTGCTTTGCTCACCAATCCCCGGGTTTGGTTAACAGGATATACATTTTAAAGAGATTGTTATTTTCATGGGAATTGTTACGTATGCATTATTTTCACTTTTACTTTAAAACTTCAGTTAAAACAATATTTGGAATTAACTTTTCTTCAAGATCGCATTGAATTTTGATTTACATTGTGACAAGGCAACATATAACTGTGTATTCACTCATTACGTGAGTGAATATTGTTTCTTTCTCTCTCATAAATAAACCGACTTTTTCAAATGTTCGTTCCTGTGATTTGTTAATTGTCATAGCAAAAGCTTTTCTCACGGGAAACTGCAAACATTTTAATACGAATGGCATATCAAGGACTCCTTTGGTGTCTAATGTTATTCGTGGAATATGTACTACATTACCTTTCTTGTCAGTGATAAAATTTTACATGTTAGAATTGTTCAACCAATTTTTAATACAACTAATCTTGTTCCATTGCATAGTCCGTCACTCATATATAAATTACACAATAACATTACGATACATCTTTCTTTCAACAGTAATTCAGCCGGTGGAAGGCCAGACGGTGTTAACGCTCGTAGATATTCTATGGGATATTGTAAATTGATGTTTTCATCTTCCACACGATCACCACCAACTGCTTCAGCATAGTCTATTGAAACTCATTTAATCAATTTGTTGTGTAACCGATCAACAATTTTTGTGTTAATTCGTTTGACTTCATCGTTTCTCGCTGCCATATTTAGATGAATGGGTGATTCTAAACTGGATCTTCGCATGTGTGTGTGTGTGTGTGTGTGTGTATGTGTGTTCATAAGTAAGCCCTTTAATGGATCAGGTTAAGTGCCGGAATGCACCTGATGGCCGTGGTCTTGTTTGAAAATAGTTGTAAGTAGGGCGTGACTTGAAAGAATCTCATGGCAAAAGTCTCGCAGGACTTCCTTCCAAAACGTCTCTTCAAAAAGTCGCGTCTCATCTCAGGATTAGTCTCGTCTCGTCCCAAGGTTTTTTTATTATAATAGAGAGATGTATGATAGTTTTCATTTTAATGAGTCTCCTTTGTGAGTAGTGAGCTGAAACACAAGCTTCTGTGGAATCAGGGTAATCTTAAATTTCAAGATAGCAAATCAAAAAACAGAAGTAATTATTTAAAGTAGAAACGTATGATGATTTTTGAAAATTCTAATAGGTCTAGGAAAAAAATGCACATGATTCAAACAATAGTGTTTAATAGTGACACAAGATTGTGCTGCACATCTCTACCATTGGCATTGGGAAATGAAGTCTTCGTGTAGTCAGATATTACACACTAGCCACGCTACCTATCTAAGACAGGTAACACAATACATTTAAAAATATTTGAACTCTTTTGCCCTACATGTACCATCAGTGCCTTTCATTTGTATCCTAGTATTTTGGAATCTCTCTTGATTGGCACTCCCCCTCTCAGACATGTTCCTGTAAAGCCTGTTTTAAAAGCGACTTGGTTGCCCCCTGTCCATTTTTATACTTCCCATCTTTGAAGGTGAGCATCAGCAGTTCTTATCTTTTGATAGCGTCACCAAAGCCAAACAGATCAAACAGAATGTTTGGAGGAACTGTAAACACACACAGACCTTAGTGTTTTATTGTATAGTGCATGTCCTGAAATTGTTGCCATGAAGAATTGGCTGCCTGCTGTATTCAGGTTCTGTTCTTTTATCAACAGTGAAAGACCCAGAAATTACAAGTACTTTATACTGTACTTTATAATGCGTTGTAATGGACAACACATTTTGTATTTTTGAATTTTGTAAATTTTTTTATTTTAGATTTAGACTTTCTGAATTTTTAATATTTTTATTTTTTTTTTATTTACCTTGATTGCAATATTATTAAATCACTCCTGTTCTGAAGCCACTACATTGGTTTCCAGTTCATCTTACAGCAGATTTCAAAATAATCCTTCTTACATAGAACGCCTCAAATGGGCAAGACCCTGCTTACTTATCTGAAATTATTATTAATTATAATCACAGCAAGTGTGTATTAAGATCTTAAGATGCTGGCCTACTAAAGATTCCAAGAATTAATAAAATAACAGTGTAAAGCTGTGCTTTAGTTGCAGGATCTAAAAGATATGGAATGATCTTCCAGCTTAGTCAAGAGATTCCCCTTCAGCCCTCTCACCTTTTAAATCCAGGTTGAAGACTCACACTTTAATATTGTACAGTATATGCTGACTAGAACTGCTGATCAGCTGTGCATATTTCATCTGTTTATTAGTCATTTGTACAAAAATATAACCATTACAAATTATGAACCGTCACCAATCCTACTCTATTCTGTTTCTTCTCTCAGTATCTTAATGTGGGACGTGGTGCCATTTCACCACTGCCAAGCTGTTTTCCAGCCCATGGAAAATACACCTGAGAACACTGTGAGATCTGGAATTAATGGACAGAAATATTCTTTTGTCAGATTAGATTGCCCAGCATTGACTATTGTAGACTCTATTAAGAATACCCAGGAGTGGGTGGCTGGTTAGTTGACCAAGGTCTCCTGGACTGTGACTGTGTCCAACTTTGCCTTTAACTTTCTCTGTTATAACTGACCATGATTTAGTAATTTCAGTTTTCAGGAAAAATATTTTTGTAGTGTTTTTAATGGCTGAGTATTAATTAGTAAGGTTTTGTGAATGTTACTTTTAGCATTACAACATATTCTTAGATATAATGCAACATAATAGAATAAAACAAGGTAACATTACAAACTCAAACCAGCTTTACCCAGTAGGTTGAAGGAGCCTTTGCCTGACTTTATGACCCTGGACCTCTTTCAGACATATTTTTTTTACAAGGCAGAGGCAGACATTGGCACTGAGGTTGTGAGAACTAGTAAGTATATTTCTACCTGCAAAATAAATAATGAATAAATGCCTTTACTTTCATTTGATTTTTTTGAAAAAAGAATAAATGCAAAATTACTTTGACATTCTATTTTGAGACCACTTAAGACACTGCTTAAATCTTCTGCTACGGGTTTTCAAGGAAAATCTTACTTTAAGTAACAATTTTTCGGAAACGTGACTTTAAATATGTGTGTGCCATTAGCGTCATTCTTCGTTCTTACGAAAAATATGAAAAGGAAAAGGCGTCTTGTAAAGAAAAAAAATACAAAAAGGAAAAGGAAATGTTTAACTCTACAAATGCTCCAACATCGCTCTTCTACCTTCATAGTCAGCCTTGAAGAACATAAAAACATAAAAAGTTTGACAAACGACATCAGATCATTCATTCCGCGAGACGCATCTGGGATGTTGATAGTTGATTTACCCCCAATATCTCATCCAGATACATAGTGGACGTAAAACCCTAAATGTGTAATTGATTACGTAATGGATTTTAACTTTGGACCGGACTTATGACTTTGTCGTTATCATTTTACACTTGACCTGAAACCTGACTGTGAAAGCTGAGGCTATATCGATTTTGGAAAATATGACTTACTGTCATTCTCGATAAACAGTTTCATTAAAAGATGTTTTTAAAACATATAATGAAAATTAAAGGAGTTGCGATACTTGAGACCTGATTTCTGAACGTGGGAATTTAATCAGAACGATGTGCTCTCCTTAAGCTGAATGACTGTCAAAAGAATGTTTGATGAATGGGAGGAACGGAGCGCGGGCTACCTGGAGCTACTCGGTAACATTAGCTTCGTGGTAAGTGTGGTCCTGCAGTCTCTGCACCGTCCCATTAGCAGTTGAAAACAAAACCTATAGTTGTCTGTAAGAATTTTTTAAATCTGTCGATCCATCCATTCTTAAGGCATTCAGTTGTTTTTGCTACCCTATTGTAGTTGTACATTGCATATTTGCCATCCATCCATTTTCCAACCTGCTGAATCCGGACACAGGGTCACGGGGGTCTGCTGGAGCCAATCCCAGCCAACACAGGACGCAAGGCAGGAACCAATCCTGGGCAGGGTGCCAACCCACCGCAGGACACACACACACACACCAAGCACACACTAGGGCCAATTTAGAATCGCCAATCCACGTTGCATATTTTGAAACATTTAATTTGGATTTACAGATGCATATATCTGTGTTATATGTGAATAGTTAAGCCCCAATGTTGCTAACAAAACATTAATACAGTAGGCGGAGCTGAGCATTATTTTAATACTGGTACAAAATGTATTGAACACTCTCTAAATCGATCACCGTAAAAAAAATATTTTGTGGAAACCTCACAAAGGTGTACTACTTTTAAAAGCGAACATGTGCAGTTAACACAACATCAAACTCACTTTTCATCAAAACAGTTTTCTCTATCACTGGGTCACTGGAAATCCGAAACTACCCTAGGGTTCAAAGCTGGAAGCTGACCTGGACGGGGCGCCTGTACGACGTAGTGAACACACACCATATCATTTAAATGCGAGTGGACAGCTAAACTAGCAAGCGAATTTGCATGTAGTATGCCCATTTCAATCTGATTCTGAACCCCGACTGGGCGTTATGTCTGGTTTGTTATTGATTTAGATACCATTTAAAAAGCGTGGTATATATGACAACCTATGCGGACAGCAGACCACAGGGGTGTCAGTTCCAGTTTCAAATAGTTGTACAGATTATTGCTGCAATTTACAAATCCGCATTTATTATATGGGGTCGTGGATGTCGGAAACAAACCCTCCAGGATCGACCGCAACCTTAGAGGGGCCAGATTAGCTAATCATTCTGACAGCTTGTCTTTGGAGTGGGGAAAGACGGCCGAGTCTCCAGGGGAATTTCATACGACCATACGCACACATCTCCACCAGTGCCCGCCCCCGGTGTTCAGAAGGTTGAAGTCGCCAATAGACTACAACAACAACGTTACAGTAAACCCTGCTGTTCCCTTCGCACTCTTAGTTTCCAAAAACAACCATGATTAGAAAATGTACGTGTACCTGCATCAAGCTCTTCTCTTCTTTTCTTTCCGCTATTACTGTGCATCTCCTTGCCGTCTCGCGCTTGCACAGAAAGTGCCTTACGGCTTGCTGTCCGGGACAAAACTGAACCATGCGGTCAGCCAATAGAAGCCGAATTACCTGCACACTGACTCCGCCCACTCCGTGAGCGCGAATCTGCGGCTTGTTCACCTGCTATTGACTGTGGAATCATCTAAGGGCCCGCATTGTTGAGTTTAGCGGACACCGAAGATGAGCAATAGAGGGGCGACGTGAGAAGTTTTGCTAGGATATATTTGAAGGTAAATAAAATAGAACTAGGTACGTTTGATTTATTGAGGAATATCAGTGGATGATAGTGAGCGTTTACGCACGAATCCAATGACTTGTTCGAAGGAGACTGATGTTTTTAAATATGTACTAGGTGTAAGGAATCAAAGCTCCGTCTGTTTGTACGTCACCAGCAAGAGGTCTAAAAGTTGCACTACTCAAGCGATAAGATCATGTACATAAAATTAAAAGACATGTTTATCAAAAGAATTCATGCAGAGAAAACTACTTCGATACTGTACTTTTATTAAATTTGTATTGTTATTTTGTGTGTTTTTGTTTGGTAAAGGTTTCACGCTGCCATAGGTGGAGTATTTTGGCGGGGAAGGAAGAGCAAACGAACCATACAAGGATGCGCTTTTAAGTTTGCCTAAATATTTAAATTGGGGTAAAATAAGTACATTCTTATTTTAACAACTTAGAAAATATACACAGTACATTGCGTAACATGCTTGTGTTTCCCGGGACTTAAAGTTGATTTGGAAATAGGAGCGTTTCCGTTGGCTTCTTTGAAGATAGACATCTCTAAGAAAGCTTATTCCAGCCCCTTAAAAATGGCATTATTTTTAAAGATATTGTGTTACTTGGCAAAGGTATTGCATTATTTTTCAAACATCTTACCTGCTTCTTGCCCTTATCATCGTGCTACACGCGTGCTTTGGTCATCTAGTGACCTCAATTAATGGGAACATTGAGCATATATGTAGCTTGTTATCAAGTGGCAAGAACTGGACAAACATTATTGGCATATTTTTCGTTTTAATCGCACTCACGTTTGGTACAGATGTTTTAACATAACATAAGCAGAGTTAGATAGATAGATACTTTATTAATCACCAAATGGAAATTCACATACTCGAGCAGCAGCATACTGATAGGAAACGTTATAGTTCAGAGCTGGCATTCCTGCCTAAAAGCGCCAAGGTCTGCATTGGTTTTCCTTGCTTTTCCCGAGCATTTCTGGATTGATTGGTATCAGTGAGTGTGCATAACTGCATATGTAACTGTTTTAACACAGAATGCCGGAAAAGTGTTAGTAATGCTTCTCAATTAAGAAAATACATTTAGTCCTGCATGTGGTGTGAAGAAATAACATCCATCCCTGTTTTCATAACCAACTGGAATCCACAAATATTTGTGACGTGAACACTAGCTGCTGCGCCACCAGATAACATGGTTTCAAAATATCTATTAGCAAATAACTTAATTAAAAGTAAATAAGTACTTCATTTATTCTGTTTCTGGATTGCACTCGGCACACTGTCTTTTGATTGCATGTGTGTGCTCCAGCTATGACTGCTATAGAGGTGAAGGTTAAGCACATGCATTCCTGCAATCAAGGGACAAGAACTGAACAAAAGTATGGGTATACATTTTTAATCCTGCATGTATGGTGAGGGATAAATTTAATCCTCAGTTTAGGGTGTCAGGGAGCTAGTGACTATGGTAGCAGCAATGGGTTTAAGTGAAGAAGCAAGGGAGGTGGGATGATATGGCGATTCATTGCACGGCACAATCACACAGCCAATCATAAAAGGGTGTTTTGTGTGCAATCCAGTAACAGAAACCTATAAATAAAGCATTTTTATAGATTTAATTCATTTATTTGCAAATTTTGAATCCATTTAATCTGGTGGTGAAGCAGAATAGTGTTCAGAAATTGAATCTTTGGGGCCTTGAGTTGGATATGAAAAAATGGGATTTTATGTACTTCACAGGATATTAAGGACAAAACGTATTTTGTTAATTGAGAAGTATTACTGACATAATCACATTTTTTTTGAGTGGTGGGAATAAGCTTCCGTAGATATCACATTTTTGTTTTTCAAATATTTTGTCATGGGAATGAGCATGACATGTTAAAGAGATTTGCTTGGACTACCACACTGTATTTGTACAGGCAGCCATAAGTGCTGGCACACGTGCACTGCCATTTCAATCACTCCTACTGACTAGTGAGGATATGTTTTGTCGACAGGAGTGGCTATCAGACCTAAAAAGAGGAAAATACAGAATACAAAATATACAAGTTGAAAATGCCTGTCTCAAGCTAAATCTGAAACGGTAAACTAATCTGCAATTAAAACTGTATAGAATATTTCCCCTGTCTGTTGTAAGGATAGGCGATGTGCAAGAGAGTTGCTTTGGGCAAGATGGATTTTAGTATTTTTTGATTTATCCATCCATCCAGGATAGGGAGCTGCTGGAGCCCATCCCTGTAAGCAACAGGCACAGGCATAGGCATGAACAACCCCTGGACAGGGCACCAGCCCATCACACAGTGAAAATGCTTGTACACATGCAAACGCACACACAAGCAGGTTTAGAATCATAAAATAACCTGTATATTTGGACTTTGGGAGGGAATCATATAGTAAAAACAAACAGAACTACATGCAAACTCCACACAGGGAGAACCTGGGTCACAAAAAAAAATTAAGAAGACCTTCTATTTGAGAAATATTTTAGTAACATAGTGCATCTGTTGGGGGAGAGCAGGATCCCTGGGCACCCCTTAAACTCCACCTTTGCACACTGTCGACTTTAGACAGTATCTTTTGTTGTCAGTAAGGGATGCCTCTTCCACTGTGGCTAACTTTTGATGTTGCATCATTTTTTGCAGAAATTTTTAATATTCCATAAAGCAAACCAAACATAAACAACTATAGAGGCGTACTTTAAAATGGTTTTATAGTCATCCAACCAATCAATGACTGAGGTGTTGCATGCCAAGGAGAATTCCAAGGACCATTGGGGTAATACAATTTAATATAAACAAAGCAGGAACCAGGTTTTCCCAAGTCTCTGGCTTTCTGGTTGTTACATGCAGTGCCCTCCATGATGTTTGGGACAAAAACACATTTTTCCTTGATTTACCCCTCTATGCCACAGTTTAAAATTACAAATTAAACAATTCAGAAATAATTAAAGTACTCATTGCAGACTTTCATTTAAGGGTATTTGAATAAATTTGTCAATTTGTCACAGCATGTAGAAATGACAACAGTTTTTCACTAGCACTTGGGACCATTTAGTTCCAGCTGTTTTGCTTCCACCATATTTTGTGGCTCAATGGTCCCTGCTCATTATGGTGAGCCTGTATCAACGTGAACGTTCCTTTGTAAGGCTATGGTGACATTATTATTACCAATTGGTCTCACCCTGATGATCATAAAGATGGGTTTATATTCAAGAAATTGCTTTTATACACCGTGTAGGAGGAGAACAGGCATCCTGGCTGAGAAAGCAGATGGTTTATTACCCGGACGGGAGGCCAGACTGGAATGACAAATGGATTGTTCAGGAGGTGGTCTGTGGCCTGGTGCAAATTTGAAATAGATAATCACACCCCAAAAAGTGCAGGCTCCAATGGGGCACAGTGTATATGTGCATTTCACCCCATGGTTATTGAGGTGCTGGCTTATTGCACTGCATACGCATGCAGAGGCGCCTCAGTGGTGCCGTGGAGGAAGCGGCTCATCACACCTGCACCCAGTTGGGCAGGAGATTATAAGAGAAGCCTGCATGGCAGACATCCACAGACAGAAGAGATGGAGGTTGTGGTATATTGGGGCCGTACAGCTCCCCAAACATGGACATTGACAGGCACAGTGACACAGAAGTGCAAAACCACCACACACTTTATTTCTTTTTTCCCTTGTGGGAAAACGTCTTCCCCATTCTCCACAAGTATGACACAGTCCCTTCTCTCTCTCTACTTCTGTTCTCTGCCACCTCCACTCCTCTCCCAGCAAGCTTTATCTTCCTCCTCCCGACTCCAGCTCCTCGAACGGAGTGAGGTGGCCTCTTTTATAGTGCCCCCGGAAGTGCTCCAGGTGCTCTCCGATCCTCCTCCAGCAGCACTTTTGGTTGTGGCCTGCCACAAGGTCAAATAAAGCAGAGAAGCTGGCAGGCAGAAGGAGAGAGAGACAGCCAGTGCAAGGCAGACAGCCGAGAAGAGATTCCCCTTATGGGAGCATGAAGCTCACACTCTGGGCCTGAAGAGGTTTGCTCCAGCTGAGCGGCTCAGTGAGCTGCAGTAACCTGGTGCTTGCTATCATGTAAGTCCGAGGAAGGCAGTGGGAGCTGGAAAGAGCGAGGTTCAGATCAGATGGGGACCCAAGCCTTCCAGAGATGGGGGTCTGGTGCAATGCCCTGCTGAGAGCCATTGGCAGTAGAGACCCAGACCAGAGATAGAATGTTGGCTGTACCTGTCAGTAAGTCTTTGATTTGAGAAGAAGTCATCATACTTGTGTTTTATAAGTGAGTCCTGCCTAGTGATTTTAACCTTGTTTTTATTAACTATTTATTGGATTATTTTTTATGCTTTTGAATCACTGCACTATTTATTTGAACACTGAGTTTTGGAGAAATTATAATAAAAGCGCCATTCACTTTTGCACCTACCCCTTGTCTGGAATGTATGTGTCCTCATCTGCCAGGCTCATCTTGGTTACCTTATCAGCGATCCAGGTGCAATAGGGTACCCAAAGGTGAATGACAGCATGGAGCCCACCCGGACCATAACTTATGCACAACCAGTATGAAATAATGGATGGACTAGCGGAGTTGGGAGCTGTTCCATCCCACATATGTCAGGTGGCAGTGGTCCTTGTATGGTAGCCCATTCGGGAACCCCATTGGGATGCTTAGGAGTTGGAGTCCGGAAGTGCAACCCTGTCAGGGTTTCTTGGTACCGATAGAGGGTGCTGTCTGGGGAGGACCTTCCTACTTTCTGTATGACCCATAAGTGCTTCTAGGAAGACACAATGTGGCACTGGAAGCATTCCCAGGACCTGTTTAAAGGGGAGCCCACTGCCTCACATCAATAGGTCAGAGTTGGGAGGCAGCTGACAACACTCGATGGGAGGAAGAACTGCTCTATTAATTGTGATTGTGCAACTGATCTTGGAAAGGTGATGTGGGAACGTGCCAAGGATAAATAAATGTTATTTTATCTTAAAAGTATGTTAGGTATTACTGAGTCTTGGGCTTGGTGGCACCAACTGGTGGTTACAACAGTTACAGTTGGGGTTACTATATAAGAAAAATTAGTTATGCATCTACTTGATGAGTGCAAAAACATATTAAAGACTTGGAAATTAATCATATATATTCTGCATATTTTACAGAATGGCTTTAGACAGTATTAGGCAACATTAAAGAAAAGAACCTACCTGCACACAATACAGTTTTTAAATCATTATTTTCTTTATTTAAGGAAGAAAATTATCCAACACCACTATCACCAATGTGAAAAGTAATCGCCGTCATAGTTTGAACTCTTAGTTGTAGCACCTTTAGTAGAAATCATTACAACTACAACTAATCGCTTCCTATAATTTGATATCAGTCTTTCACATTTTTTTTGTGGAATTTTAGCCCACACAACTACAGAACTTGCAGAACTACATAAACTGAGACACATTGGTAGGTTTGTGAGAGTGAACTGCTGGTTTCTGTGCAGGCTTTTCTGGCAGGCTGTGGACTACTTTTATTTTTCGGAGGTATTTCTGTAACAATATTTTACCTAAAATATATGCATTTTGCACATTATGATCATACAACTGGGTGACTTTTTTCATAGACATTTTTGACATTATTTGCTGTTGCCCAGTGTTGGTAACCATAAGCTTCCAATAAATCAGAAATGTTGTCATGTTTTCCATAAAAACATGAGATTAAAATTTTTTCTCAGCCATCACTACAAACTACCTGGGGTAATTAATATATAAAAATAATCAATATTGGGTGGAGTATCCCTTTACATTTTAACTTTTATTTAGCTTTTAAAAATTTCTTTCCTGAATACACACAAAGCTATTGTCAGTTACCTCAGCGTTCAGTTTATATGAGAACTTGGGTAGATTTATTGAGGTGACCTTTCGACTCTGGGTAGAGCAGATGTTTTGAGATTTCTCATCTTCAGGATCCATTGTTTGTTAGGGGCTGTCTCAGCTTAGTTGATATCGGTTCTGCCTTTATGCCAAGTGTTTGCTGATGAAATTGCTCATATGGGTTTGGCTGCAAATATTTTATCACTATGTACACTAACGCCTGATTTCACAGACAGAATTGGCTCAGCTTTGGAAGCTCTTGCCATATGCTAACAACTGTTGAAGATTAAGTGTGATGTAAGTCGGTTTCCCTCAATGTACTGATTTCTGTATAGCTTGTATATTTTCAGCAGCAGAAGCTAAAAATATGGCAGGTTTGAAGGCTGACAAAACTGGTTGCACCCAGAAACAATGGTCTAATTTTCATGAAAGCCAGGGCACTGCATAGTGAAGCCTGCAAAAATTAGGTTTAAATTATCTTTTATAACCATGATACTTACTAGAGGGCCATGCATCAGGAGCACCTCTGAAAGGTAATTACATCATCAAGATGCCCTTGTGATGCTTGTACTACCACAGCAGCAGATTAATTAAGATTTTGTTTTATGTTTGACATCACAAGTAGTGTTAAAGAGTGTAGACTTAACAAAGCATCCTTCAATAAAATCTGGGCACTTGTCTTGAATCAGATGATTGACTTTAATGCATGGGCATTGATATGGCAAGTTTTTTTAAATTTAATGTCTTATACTCCTATCTTTAGGCATCTACAATTATGGAGGCAATGTCTGTGTGTGCATGTGTGTTCTAATGATTTAAATCATTCTAATTCTCAGCAACATTATCAGTGTCGGGTGAGCTAGCAGAAACAATGATTTAAAAGAAATTGCTTCTAAGTTTGCAAAGATAAGGTCAAGTATAATTATAAAGATCTTTAATTTTTTTTTAATTTTAAAATGTAATTGTTTCTTACTTTAATAATCAATAACAAAAACATTTATCAATGTTAAGATTTAGCCTTAGACTTGTTACTGTAAGTTCCTTTTTTTATAGATTTTAAATTGAGGATATACTTTTGTTATCACTGACCCAAGCTTCAGCTTGTCTGAATCGACTTGAAGACGAGCTGTGAACTTGAGTAATGTCACATGGTGAGCACTGAGGGTCTGAATGTAAAGTGTGATATCTATATATATAATTCACTAAGCCGGAAGACAAGTAGTCACCCATGGAAAGCACGCCGGAAGGGGCGTGGATTCACTAAGCCGCCGACAAGACCACTGGATACGACAACTCGCAGAGCCACGCCCACCAACTTGGACGCGACGCCTTGGAAAACACGCCGTCATTTATGTTCGTCTGTCCTACAGTACACATGCACCTCTGAGCCACGTTGACTTTTCGGTTACGACACACGACCGCGTGCACCATAGCAAATTGTTTTACACGCTACATACAGCAATTCGCACCCGCGACAAACATGCGTCTTCTTAGATGGTGCTGCAGGAACACGGAAGATGTTTCCCCCACCCACCGTTTTCCCCGGCCCACGTCTACCCTCGCTCTCTAGGTATTCACACTGCCTGCTCATGTGCCCGGACGCAAAAACTCACAGACCACCCAGTTAGTCCCTTTCGTCTGTGCTAGGAGTCCACATGCACCTCTGAGCCATGTTGACTTTTCATTATTCGTTTCGGTTACGACACCTGACCAAGTCCACCATCGAAAACCATGGGAAACGAACAACGAAGCCCTGCCCAGAAACTCTACCCCTCCGCCAACTCGAACAGCTCATCAAACACATACTCGCTTTGGTCTGTGCTGCTGTCCAAATCCAGTTGTGAGCCACGTTGACGGTTCTTTTGCCCTCCATGGCTACGGCTTCAAATGTATTTCACGGAAACAACACTTCTTTCAATGTCATAGAAATTCCTGCATCAGGTAACTGTTTGTTTCTATCAGTCAGGTTTTTTTGGAAAAATGTCATTGACGAAACTGTTGCTCTCAAACTTCGCAACATGGCTGTTGGCTTTGTTTGCCAACATTGGGATAACGTCGGCGAGGTGGTCACAAACTGCAACAACTCACCACACAAGGACGCCCTGCCTCTCGAGGCATTCACACTGCCGGAAGACAACCATGGGATACGCAGAAAATAGCCATGTCAGTCAATGCAGATCAGACACCCAGGCAAACAACACTGAATAATCAATAGCTGCAACTACTTTGCCCGTCCCCACTCCTCACCTGAGTCGGTTTCGTCTGTGTTCAGCTGTTTCCCAAAGTTGGTCCTGGTGAACCCCTGTGGCTGCAGGGTTTTGTTCCAACCAGATTCCTAATCATTAATGCCAGTGAAACTCATCAGGGATAAGTCAGTTTTTCAAATGCAGCCGTGTAGCAGATTAGTCTAGCAAGATGTAATAATCCGAGATTAATGTGCGCCCTCGCGCTGAGTGAAAAGCCAATGAATATTGAGTCTAGAAAACATGATCAGCAAGTCTTTGATAGGCTGCAACAAAATGATGAAAGAACGGGCGCATTTTTTTCACACAAGCTGGGTGGGTGGGTGTTAGTTAATTAATTAGTTACTCGAAGGATTTCAAGATTTAATATACACAAGCGGTAACACTGTAAAAGCGGCCCAAACCAGAAAAGACGACTGGCAAAAAGTGGCCGACAAATTAAACGCGTGTGCATTGTACTTACTGAAAGCAGAGTTACGGATTTTGCAAATGTTCATTTTTTTCCCTCTGCTTAAAAAACATTTAAAAAGCGGCGTGATTATGCGGCGTAGAGTTGGTATGCAGCGTATAAAATAGTTTGTTTGTCGCGGATAATTTGCCTTTTACTTTAAGACGAAGACAATTTCCTGTTAGATTTGCCTTTGCGATGACCATTAATAAGGCACAGGGCCAAACTTTCAAAAACACGGCTAGCGGGTCATACGCTCACACTGATTACGTCCCTGCCCTTTGTACACACCCCCTCCCCCCCCCCTCGGTACTAACATGGTCGGGTGACTTGGTGGATTATATATAGAAAAGCAGCCAAAACCACAAACAACAATGAAAAGTCTACGTGACTCACACGTGCACGTGGACTGTGCAAAGAGGAAAACGACTCAGGTGACGAGTTGGGGGTGGGCACATGAAATGTTACTTTTCTTGGCGATTTAATACATTACCGATTTTTCAAATGTTAATTTTCTCCCTGTGCTTAAAATCATTAAAAAAGTGTCCTGATTATGTGGCGTATGGTATGCCGCGGGTTGGCTAGTATTAAATATTCCTGTACTCAGCTGGTAGCACTGTGATCACCACCACTAAAGGAGACATCTCATATCTTACCAGAAGAACTGCTCGACTGAGGATGGTAAAGGTGAAAAAAACAAAAGGTTTTCTGGGTAGATATGTGAATAATATAAACTGGAAAAGTGGGTACATTACAGTTAAAGCCTAAATGTGTGATCTAGACTTTAAAATGCAGTCTGAATTCCAAGTTACCAACTAGAAGGGGGTTGCATCATATATTTTAAACTCTGCAACAGAAAAGTTTCATTCAGCTGTGAACCCTTTAAAGGTGAGTCATTTTGAACCCTGGTGTCTTCAAATCAGGCAACTTTGGATGGAACAGACTTGTAAACAGCATGTTTCTTTTGTGGACACAGCAAGCTGGGCCTGCTGTATTCAAGTGTTAATGCCTTTAAATGTAAACATGTGGTACATCTGGACATATCTGAAAATCTTTCTGCTACCTTGTTTATTATTATATACTTTTATTTTTTTCTTCTCGAGCTTCTGTAAATTTTTAATTTGCCCTTGGGGACAAATACTGTATATTTAATCTCTTTTTAAAGCCAGTATTTATTTGTAAAATGACACTGCTATCAAGCACCTATTTATTATTGTTGTATTTATCATATATAAACACCTATATATGGAAGTGTGTCTGTCTGTCTGGCCCTGAAGTGAGAGGTAGAGTCGGGGTAAGGGCTCCACCTCCGAAGGAACAGAAAACTCACTTAGCTGCTAATAACACAAGCGGGACCAGCACATCAGCAAAATGAAACCTGAGAAGAAAGGCAATGTCGCTTAGCCGCTAACATCGGCAAAACAGTATCCCTTTTACTTTTCCTCCTGCTGCTAATGCACAAGCGATGCAAGCATGTCGGCAAAACAAATCCTTCTAGAAGAGAGATACCCAGAGTAGTTCCTTTCAATTACCTGACATCTCTACATTTCAGTTTTTTTTTCTGACGATTTCAATAGTTTCTAGGACCCCGGGATTTTTACAGCATGGGCTTAATACAAGTAGTATATTATAGGTGTGCTTGCACATTTTGTAAAATATACTCAGTTCTAAAATGCCAAGTCAAAATTACATTTATTTACCTAGTATATGTAATAAACTTCAGTTTTATTTGGAATCATTTAAACAAAATTGTGAAATTCATTAAAACAAAAACATACCACCTAAAATGCATTCATGAATGTGAATATATAAATCAGTCCATGAGACATTTAAACTTCCAGATATCAAACAAAATGTTATATATGTAATACTATATCAAAGGATAAGATAGCAAAAATTCTAAATTTATGAAACTGTTATCTTGTAAAAAGGATCATTAATTGGCAGGAGTAGTATTCACCATATATACAGTAGCTTCGCTTAGAGCAGCAAAAATGCTAGAGCTGGCTCTGTCTAAACTTAATTTCAAAAAGCTGAAGTGCTGCTCAAAGTATGCAGAATCAGAAAAAAATATTAAACCCAAGGGAAATTGCTTTTTCAAAGTTAAAAAACTCTATAATTCTAATTTTGGCTGGTCAAGACTAATCATTGAGTGACATTCTCACTAGTCAATATTGAATGGTAAATTGCAGTAAGTGTGGTTTTCTTGTCGTGTCTAAATAATGTGAGTATTAAGTTCATTATGCGCCTGGTGCACATATGTGTGCCTGGTAAAAACCTGTTGTCCTTCAATTTTCTGGCCTGTGCCTAATGGGATTGGAGGTGTCACCCTGCAAATCTTGACTGGAAAAAGCAGGTTCAGAAAATGGATAGAAGAACTATTTGTGATAATCAAGATCTGAAGTTAATGTATGTTCGATCCATTAGTTTATATCCTCTGACTTATATTTACAGTATGTTGTGTGTGCCAGTGTGCATGCACACTCAAATAGTATGGTAAAAATCTAATTGTTCATTTCTAAACATAGGCAAAAACTGCAAAATATTAACAACATTTCAGTTAATAAAATGTATATATGGATTTTTAAATGTAAAAGTTGGATCTGGTTAAAATTAATGCACAATCCACACACAATTAACACAATTTATTGTACAGTATTTATAAACAATGTATAAAAATTAATGTGGCATTAATTTTCAATTCAAATAAAGCACAATTGACTGCAACAATGCAGATTTTTAGTAAACATTATTAATAACTATTTTTGGGAAATAAGCAAAACTACACATGAATACTATATTGTTTCTGTGTAATTCTAATCCTAGTAAAGCATACTAAGCTACATTGTTTTCCATCATTTTAATTGGATTATGAAAAATGAAGTCTGTAAAAAATAAATATAAATAATGCAACCCCACAAAAAGTATTTTTCTTTTAGCATATAAAAAGATTTTCCAGCATAATTGAATAAAAAGACACACACAAATTAATAAAATGATTTCACAGTAAATCCCATTATACTGCACCAAAGGTAAAGGACTCAAACTGTATCCCTGTGAAAACCTGAGTATCAGCTTTTAAAGATATGTGAGCATATACTCTTCAAAATTCTGATGTCATCAGATTAAACTTGTAACTTTATTGTAAGGTAATGTACAAAAAAATAATTTTAGTTATCTAAAGATTTGCAAAATAACTTCAAACATAGCGACCTGATTATTCATGTGAATAGTTATTTCAGTGAGGTTTCCATTTAATCCAGAAGTCATATATATCATGTTCTTCTACGGTAGTGCCAATTCATCATCTGCAGAAAATCACAACCTGTAAACTGGCTGTTTTCTGTTTATAGTGCACGTTCATACAAATTAAACCATGCATAGCTCAACTGATTACAGTGAAGATGAAGGAAAACTTAACAATTATGTTTGTTCTACTTGTAGTTCTGTTGCAACGAATACTGCATTTTGGTAAAACAGACTTTAATTTTTATTATAGATATATACACATATACTGTATACTCACATATATAAATGTGTGTGAGTATGGATTCTGCTCTTTTAATATGTGCATATGAATAGTGGAAACTTCACAGTGGCTTGTTTTTTCAGTGGCATTTTTCCCTAACCACTCAGTGATAAGTTCTAATGCATACCTGACACTATATCACTTTAGGACAAGTCACTCCAGGGCCATGCAGGCTGATCCTTGCATCAGTCTTTCTTTTGTTAGCTCAGTTCCAATGCCCAGTTAAAGCATGTCTTGATATGTTAATGAGTTTAAGAGACACTTTATCAGTAGCAGAAAGTAGTTTTCTTTGTAGCACAGTCAACAATGATCCTGTAATGGGTTTTAACTCCACGTCTTCATGAATTGGCAAAACTGGGATTATGTTGTACAGCGCCTTGTGAACAGTTAAGAGTTGTGTAACAATCCTAGAGGTCTCTAAATGATCCAGTTCTGAAAGACAAAAAAGATACAATATGTAAAGGTGAGTTTACTTCAGGGTAAAGAAATTTTTCCAACTTCAATGAACCTCACATCAGTATAATCTACGGTGTGTGATCCCAAAAGTGCAAGTTGTGCAAGTTTCTGCGCAAGCTGCTAAGTAGTAGTGTTTTGGTATTAATCTGGCTGGTTAAACAAAATATATGAATCAGAACCAATTACTGGTCATTTCTGGATCAAATTTCTGTTATGCACTGATAATTTAATAACAAGAAATTAAATGAAGATCAGCAAATATATTAAACATACAGTGTTTCAATGAGGCAGCATGAGTTGTGACCAACAATAACTTTCTTGTAGTGTTCTTCTGCAGGTTACTTGAGAAGTGGCTGAGATGTTATTTTATATTTTAAGGGTCTTTCAGAGTGAACATCAGACAAGCAAAGGCTTGGCACACTTATAATTAAGATCCGCAGTCAAATTAGCAACATTAAACTTGGTAGTAATTTCAAAGCAATGTCCTAATCAGAAAAAAAAACACAAGGCCTGTTAAAGCCCATTGAGGCATTCTTTGTGTGATTTTGGGCTATAGAAGAAATAAACTGTTGTTGTTGCCAAAATAATAGAAGTCACTCACCATCTGCATCTTTTAAAAAGCAATTGTGATGATACCACATGTCTTCATGTTCTAGCCAAGACTGCAGCATCTTAGTGACCCACAGCTTGGTGATGCAGTGATTATGGCTGCTTCTAGGCTACGGGTCCAGATATCTAAATGAGATTTAGTATACTGTCTTAATGTGAGTGGAATCTGCACATTCTCCGTGTGACTGTGTGATAATCCTAAAGGTATGCAGGTTAGGTTAATTGGTGAATTCAAATTAACCCTGCATGGAGCTGTGCAAGAGTGTCTCTTGAAATAGACTGGTTTCTCCCTACCAACACCTAATACTGCTGGGAAAGTCTCTGGCATAATGGAAACTTGATTTAGAAATAGTAAGTTGAGGAAATAACTGAATTAATCAATTGATTAGTTCAGTATATATTAATATGTTTAACTGGGTATGCCTTACAACAACAAGAGAGAGAACCACACAGGAAAAGGAGGGTCACCAATATGGTAGTGTGGAAAGGCAAAATGAATGCTGCACCATTAGTTCCATCTCCTGAAGTTCTTCCTTTGTTTATACCTAATTTGCTTGGTTACAAAATAAGTAGCCATGTGTTTAATTCTTTGGTCCTCTTAGTATTAGTCTGTGTAGGTACAGTGTGAGAACTGAAGTTCCGTTTTGTTAGACTAGCATAGGTATATAGATCACTTGCTAGTTACACTACAACATTGTGGTAGTTGTCCGTTTTAGCTTCAACCATAAGTTAACTGTTATCCATGTTAACCCAGTAACTGCAATTCTATTATGTTTCTTACTATGCTTATGTAAATGTTTAGGTTCACATTATGTTACTGTATTCAATTAACTAAGCTTGTAGGGTTAGGCTGTTTTGGGGAGCGGCACATGTGAGGTTTGTCAGAGTGGTTGGTGGGTGTTCTTGGACAGTAAAATGGGAGTAAGGCCATTTTTAAATTTTTTTTTATGTCATTACCAATTTTTTCAATCCATATTTTCTTTTATTTAAACAATGGACTTGAAAAATAATTCTATTTTTGACCAATACAAAAAAATAAACAAGAGTAAGAAATTTCAGCTTCAAGTGCAAAAACGTTTATATAAAACTTTATAAATTCTCTCAGTAGCTCTACTAAAGATCTCTAAATATGCCTCATTATTTGAATTTAGTTGGTCTAGACACAGTTGTTCTATGTAAAAGCTGCTTTACTACTGTAAAATGCAGCAAAACCTTTTCATCTAGTTGATTTTTTTGTGTGTTCATTTGCAATATATCAAGGTAAATAAGATATTGGGCTAAATTGTCAAAGAAATTAATTTTATACATAATTTTTTTAAGTCGAAAAGATTTTTATGATCAAAATGTAAACTGACTGCGGTGAGCTGGCGCCCTGCCCGGGGTTTGTTTCCTGCCTTGCGCCCTGTGTTGGCTGGGATTGGCTCCAGCAGACCCCCGTGACCCTGTAGTTAGGATATAGCGGGTTGGATAATGGATGGATGGATGGAAAATGTAAACTGAAAATCTTACCACATCTCATGACCAGACTGCAAAGGAACCCTGATCATTTAGGGCAACATTTGCAGAATTAATGAGCATTCCTTTTAAATTTACATTTATTTTAGTTTTATTTTCATTTGAAACAGAAAGTGGTCACTTCAGGCTGCGAAGGTCAAGCAATGTCTTTTCACCTGTCAAACTGGTTTTCTAGAGCTTGAGATCTCCATTGGGAACGCTCCGGTGATCTGGATGACCTGGGGCTCAGTGATCTTCTAGATGGGGTAGAAGTGGTGAGTAATGTGGAAGTCAGTCCATGACGGCGAAGTTCAAGTACGGCTTGCTCTCTAAAGGACAACATAATAAATCACTCTCTTACAAATGTTTATTATAAATCATACTAAAAACAAAATTCCATGATAATAAGGATATAGCTTTAGAAGCAAAAGAACTGACGTACACTTGCCTTTCAAATTGCTCTGTTGATAATTGCCGTTTGGTCATATCTAGCTCTACTTCTAGTTGTGCAGCTTTGGTTCTTGCTTGAGTCACTTCACGGCTTTGGCTTGCACTTAGAAATGACAAAGAGAATACCTCATGACAATAATAACATTTCTATTTTGTACTTTGAGTATTTTAAAGAAACAATATTATGTCAGAAGTCGTACAAATTTCATTTATAATAAATTAGGGGGACCTGGTGCTGATCACACCTGGTTTGTTCTACCATTAACTAATTTTATCATTCATTTCACCACAAGCAAGAATTCCTTTTCATTAAAGAGATTACATGTTTTTTTTTTACAAATAAAGGCACTGCTGAAATTTTAAGTGAATATGTAAACAGAGGGTTGGTTTCTTCTCTAGTCAAAGACACGTTTAATGCTAGATTCGTTAGTGTATATGCAGATGGGATTGTGTAGTATTGTATGCAATTAGATCAGCCTCACATTCAGTTTTACAGGTTCAGGCTCTAATTCTAAATATGGCAGATAATCAAAGTTTTGAGCTTCATTTATTAAGAGAAACACCAGTAAAGCCAAATAAGCTTTAATTTTCCAGAATAATCCTCAGAAAGACTAATAAACTTATTGTAATGTTGACAAAGAATTCCTATGACACACAAATTGTTTGTACAATGTTATTTCTGTAGCTGAGGTAGCCCTTCAGTTTGGGGAACAGGTGGTACTCTTAAAACAGTGTTGGGGGTAACACGTTGAAAGTAATGTGTGTTACATATTCAAAACACTTTCTAAAGTAACAAGCAACCTAATGAAACACTTATTTTATTTAACTGAAAATAGCTGTTTTACTCAAAAAAATATGCAACACTACAGAAGCTTATTCTGCCATTCCAAAAAAAAGAAGTATTGTTTTTTTTCACAAGGCCTTTGTGTGCTGCGGTTGGTGTAACATGGTGCACAATCATGGTCTGGCTGTCTAAAGGCAGTTAGCGAGGAAGAAATTAAGCACATGTGCTGTGTGTAGTAAAGTGAAAAAAACTGAACTAAAGTTATACGTATATATTTAATCCTGTATGTGCTGAAGGGTAAATTTAATCAGCCCAGTTTAGGGTTATGGGGAGCCAGTGTCCATCGCAGCAGCACCGGGTGTAATGCAAGAAGCAAACATGGTGGACAGTTTGCTGGTAATTTTCAGTGCAACTACACTGCCAAGCATAAAAGATTGTGGCGCATGCAATCCTGTAACAAAAACTTATCAATAAAGTGTGAGTGTAGTTTTCATTCAGCTACTATATTTGCTATAAATATTTTGAAACCGTGTGATTAGGTGCCTCAGCAGCTAGTGTTCATATCTCATATCTTCAGGGGCTCGCAAAGGGGATGGAAAAAAAAGAGAGATAGAGGTTGGGAGTGTGTTGCTGCACCCACCTCACGACGAACAACCTGGATGACAGCAGATGACACCTCAGCACCACACTGAAACAGTGTGAGCTTTATTACAGTGGCTGGAGTACCAACCCTGCCACCAAACCCCATGGAAAAAAGGGATGGATGTCATTTACTTCACTGCACATGAAGAATTAAACATATTTATAAAATAATAAAATTATCAAATTTGGCTAAGTTTCTGGTCGGGTTTAATGATGGTTTACATAAGGGCTTAAGATTTAATAACAAATGCTGGCCAGTGAAATGTACAGTTATTCCATAGCAAAGAGGACAAAGAAATGAAAATGAAGCAACACTAACACATTCCATTCCATAATACTGTAAGTAACTATATACTAAATCCAAATCATATTATGTGATATCATCTACTGTTAAATTCTACTCCGTACCTTCTAAAATTTTTATTTTTATACTGTATTGAGGATTTGTTCTGTTCTGTGTATTGTATTGTATTGTATTGTATTGACCCCCTTCTTTTTGACACCCACTGCACGCCCAACCTACCTGGAAAGGGGTCTCTCTTTGAACTGCCTTTCCCAAGGTTTCTTCCATTTTTTCCCTACAAGGGTTTTTTTGTGAGTTTTTTCTTGTCTTCTTAAGAGAGTCAATGCTGGGGGGCTGTCAAGAGGCAGGGCCTGTTAAAGCCCATTGCGGCACTTCTTGTGTGATTTTGGGCTATACAAAAAATAAATTGTATTGTATTGTATATAACATCTTTAGTTACCTTTTTTTGGAAAGCAATGAGTAAAAATAACATTCCCCAACATTGCTCACAAGACCAGTTCAGAGGACAGGACAAGTGTGGCCTACACCAAAATATGGTCAACAGCTTTCCTTTTCTGGTTTTCCCTGATTGACTGGCAAAATTGTGAAAGCAACTCAAGGCACTACTGACTGATACAGCTTTTGAAGGAAACAGAGGTTGGAATGCATTGACTAAGCAAGAATTAATCTTTAAAGGGGTATTTTTCTATAGTATTAGAAATTTAATGAATGCCCAGAACTTGATTTTTGTGGCTTTCTGCATCCATGATAACTGGGTTCTGCAGCAAGTGATGTACAGTATGGCATAAACCACAAATGCTAGAAACCTGTACAATTTATACAGTTGACAAAGGTGAAAGGTCAGTGTTATGTCACAACTCTGAGAATTGTATAGTACTGAATTCTTCAGTATGTACAACTCAGACCTCTGACTTTGTAGGGTGTTTGAGTGAAACTTCATACTTAGAAAATTAAGTTTCCCATCAGTCTGATGGCATGTGAACACAGCATTCTTCAATAAAGGTGTCATGGAGCTGTATATTTGATTAACTTACCTTATAATTTTTTACTTGATGTAATGATGTAAAGTAACTTTTAAATGCTGCCTCACAGCTCCAAAGTCCTGGGTTGATCCAGTATCTTAGATGGAACACTGTATTTGTGAGATAATCAAATTATCTACATTTTCTCTTTTTGTCTATGCTTGATTTTTCTCCAAATACTCCAGTTTTTCCTCCCATTTACCAAAGTTATGTATGTTAGGTTAACTGCGGACTCTGGAGGGAGTGAATGTCGATGTAAGTGAATGTGCCCTGTCCACACTTGGGTATGATGGTGTTGGGATAGACTTCAGTTCCATTGAGCCTATATTGAAATAAACTGCTTTGAAAATGGATGGTGGAGTAATTTTTTTTTCTGACTATTGTGATTTTTGAAAAAGCATTTTATTCCTGTTTGTATTAAACAATTGCTTACAACCCAATTTGAAGTGCTAGTGTTAAAGGATGTTTTTATGTCTTTAGGTTATTTTTTGTTGCTCCTCCATTACTTTCTAAAAAATACAGAAGGAAAATTAACACAAAAAACAGCTAAGTGCAAATAAAGCCATAATGGTTCCACTGTGTTTCAACCACACTGTCCTCAAGTTGTATTTAGGTATTGACATATCAATTGATCATCCTATTGAATTTCTCTACAATTTATGCCAGAATGAACCTTTGAAAGCCAACTAAAATTGTGTAACATTGGTTTTCATATTGTCCAAATACAATTTCACAACTAACAGCCCTTATAGCTAATTGTATAATCAACTTTTTTCAAAATAAATTCTATTTTTTTCCTTGTATAACGTCAGGTATTTTCAGAGTATCTCTTAATGCCTATTAGTATTATTAACGTATTTAGTATTTTTTGTAAAGGAATTTAAAAAAAAAAGTATTCTATGTACAAGTTATCAGTCTGATTATTTAGTACTTCGGCACTATGATCTAGTGACTGTGGATTACAACACAAGGTTGCCAGTTCAATTCCTGTCTTTGTTTCACTGTGCCACTCTGAACAATTCATTTAACATGTCTATACTCACACTGCATAAAATACAGTATACTATACAGTCATTTATAATATTATTGGGCATTTTTACATCATCACAGAATGGTGTTCATAATAGAAAGTATATATTAATCTAATTTACGTGTACTGTAAACTATGTCATGTCAAATGCTGGTAATGATGTTATATAAAGTGATGACTGATTGACACCAGCAGCAGACTGCTGTGACTGAGGGAACTTACCTTAATATTGTGATAAAAGAGACAAGTGCTGTTTAATGTAGGTTTAAATTAAGTACCAAGAAGTGTGGGTGATAGAAGTATGGCTGCCTAAAGATGGAGCCTGAGTTGCCTCGAAAGCTTGCATATTGTAGTCTTTTTAGTTAGCCAATAAAAGATGTTATTCTGCTTGACTTCTCATTAATGACTAACAGGGTACAACACCCTAGTACTACTGGCAAACAGTAGTAATTAGATCCCAGGAATTATTCAGGAAGACTTGTAGTTTGAGAAAAATGCCTTTGTTATGACTTACATTTTGCTCTCTGCCTTTATAAGATTCTCCCGTAGGATGTCAATCTCAGACTGCTTTTCTTTACTGTACACCTGATTATCAAGCTCCTTCTCTTTATTAGATGCCAGTAAGATTTCAAGATTTTTCAAAGAAACTCTTTCACTTGCCAACTGCTTCCTAAGCACCTCTGCTTCGGAATGTGCCATCTCCAATTCTTTCAGAACCTGAAAATAAGGAAATAGGGCAGCAGTATGAGACAAGAAACCTTTGAAAATATACTGTATAGTTTATTTTAAATATTTTATATTGCAGGAAAATTCACAATTTTTCATCTAATTCATTGTTGTGACATTAATAAAACTTCAACAAAGATAATGGAGCATGTGGTAAAGATAACAAGTATTCCTTTTATAGTGCTTTTTTTTTCTAGTAAAGAATATTCCAAAGTGTGTTGCAGGTTCACAGTTTTACTTTATATATTATCCATCCATCCATCCATTTTCCAACCCGCTGAATCCGAACACAGGGTCACGGGGGTCTGCTGGAGCCAATCCCAGCCAACACAGGGCACAAGGCAGGGAACCAATCCTGGGCAGGGTGCCAACCCACCGCAGGAAACACACAAACACACCCACACACCAAGCACACACTAGGGCCAATTTAGAATCGCCAATCCACCTAATCTGCATGTCTTTGGACTGTGGGAGGAAACCGGAGCGCCCGGAGGAAACCCACGCAGACACGGGGAGAACATGCAAACTCCACGCAGGGCGGACCCGGGAAGCGAACCCGGGTCCCCAGATCTCCCAACTGCGAGGCAGCAGCGCTACCCACTGCGCCACCGTGCCGCCCTCTTTATATATTATATATTATATATATATATATATATATATATATTATATATATAGTGGCAGGTGGCCAGGTGTGGTTATCAGCCACCTGCCAATTTAAGGGGCCGCCTCCCTTCAATCAGGGCTGGAGTCAGGTGAGGAGAAGGACGAGGTCGGAGAGGAGGCAGCAAGGAGAGGCCTGGTGAGAGAAAGAGAGAGAGTGATGGCTGAGGAAGAAGCCAGGACTGAGACGGACGGCTGTTGGAGAAGCCGGGACTTTGGGAGACTGTGGGGGTTTGGTGGCAGTGCACTTAGGATTGTATATAATAGTGTGAACAAACGTGGGGTGATAACTTTAAATGGGTCTGCCGGTCTGTGTCCGGGCCATACTATTTCAAAATATATATATATATATATATATATATATATATATATATATATATATATATATACACATACACTTTAGTAGCATAATCAGGTATTTATTGGAGAGAAGGAGTTAATGTTGAAAGTGCAAATTAGTTTACACTCTTTAATAACTCTTACAATGTGCCTTAGTTATTAAAGAGCAGTTTTAGAAGGTTTTATTATGCTTTTCAAGTGAGCAAGAACATATTGGGGCTTGCCCAGTCCAACTGTGTGTTTTGAATATATATATATATATATATATATATATATATATATATATATATATATATATATATATAAATAATATTGCAGCACCTATTTGGTTATATGTGTTATTTGTTGTGCATGTTTTAGAAAAAAATGTGACTTCAGCTGATTGTGTTATATATGTTTTTGTACTGGCTTCAATTTGTAGGATAATAAGGGCACTCTAGATTGGAACATGAGCCATTGTGCACAACATAAAAACTAGATTCTGAAAATCCTTATTCAGAATAACATGCTACCAGCCATAGGCAATATGAATCTTAGAATGCAATATGTGCATAATCACCCCAAAGCATGTTTTGTCATTTTTTTCCATAAAAATTAATTTCTCTAAAAACACTATCCAATATCTGATGTTATTTTCATTCAGTAAAAATAATACAGCTGTTTATAAACACTTGTATTATTTGTTTTACATGAATTTGAAAGACTTGAAATAATTATACAAACTATATAAACAAATAAATCTTGGAGACCGAGTCCACAATGCACACTTGAAATTACTTTTATCTTTTCTAAAAATATTATACATGCTTTAGCAATTCAAAAAACAGCATATGGAAAAATGCCTAAATGATTAAGTATATACCAATGAGCTAATATAAGCAAATTAAGTCAAAGGTCATTGCAAGAACACTGCTCACAAATTTGTTAAGAGATTTTTGACATTTTTCTAAGTCATGTTCTGAGTAGGTGACATGTTTTTGCCATTGCAGAATTAGCCTTTTTATGACATTTTTTTTACTGGGTACCAACACAAAGGAATGAACACAAGGTTAGCAGCACAAACTCAAATAGGAAGTCCTTGAGCACTAAGCAGTTAGGCCTGATATGGGATTCACCTCAGTAAATGGTACAAGGACAATACAAAGACTACCTGTATGGTTCAAGATCAATAATAAAGTGAAAGATGGAAAGGTATATTATAAAAATTAAGAAATTCCAAAAACAATGAAGACTTCTATTAATTAATACAATTTGGTTTTTTTTTCCTCCCTTGCCCCCTATGTTTGCTGAGATTGGCTGCAGCTTCCATGAGACCCTGTTCAGAATAAAGTGGGTTTGGAAGATGGATGAATGTATGACACAGTAGTAAGTTTTGAACAATCCATATCAGTTAGTTCAAAATTTAATCAGAAAGTTTAACCTTAGTACTTTGAAGGGTAGCTTTTAATATATATGTAGGGTTGCACAAAGCAGAAAGGCAGTTTATAATTTAAACTGTTTTTGAGTGGGTGAAATGTGTGTGCGTGTGCATAGTGTGTATATATATATATATATATACACACACACCCACATGCATTACATAAATAAAGAACACTACTGGTGAAAAGACACCTTGAATTTTCCAGTTTTTAATTGAAGTTTAAGTAGTTCAAGTCAGGTGAATAACCTGAAATAGTACAAAGCTTAGCAGGTTCAAAACAAAGTTAAGGTTACCAAAATATAATAGTTTTCAGAATTATAAAAAAGGCCTTTTTCATGGAAAAATATATCACTTATCAAATTACAGCTTTTTTGAAGCAGTGGAAGTTAATTAAGCCTTGAAAGTCAATGCAAACAATTCCTAGCGTTGTCCCAGATTTTGTTGACAAACCCTCTCTCTGTTTAAAACTCTCTCTGAAGCATTATTTTGACAACACTGCACTGTATATTGCTATGATGATGGTAAGAAAAAGGCAATTAACAAAGCAAGACAGACACACCTTTATAACCCTTAAAAAGTGTAGAGAGAAATTATAAAGAAAGTCAAGGTGTAAATAAGTACATTTTCTTACACCATCAAAAGGAACTTTTGAAAGTGGAGAAAACTCACAGGAATAGGTCTGGCAGACCTAAAGCCACAAAAGAATCAGAAGACAAGTTTCTAAAAGTGAACAGGCACCTCGAAAGTCAACAGCTTAACTGTGGTCAAAGTAAGCAAGTTTCACTATCAACTGTGAAGAGAAGACTTTGAGCTATAAGTTTGACAGGTGAAGTAGCAGTAAGAAAGCCATTGCTAACACTGCAAAAATAAGAGAGAGAGACTTGCCTGAGCCAGGAACCACTGCCAGTGGACTACTGAAGACTGCAAGGTCTTATGGATCAGTGAATCAAAATTTGAAACCTCCAGTTTATCTGACAGGGTTTTTGTACGCCATCATGTAAGCAAAAAAGATGGTCCCTCCATATACTGTAGGACATCAATTGTCAATAATGGAAAAAAAGGCATAATGGTCTGGGCCTCTTTTGCTGGATCCAGAGTTGGCAACTTGTACACAGTGACTGGCACCTTAAGCCAAAATGACTACCACAGTATTTTGCAGTGCCATGAAATACTCTCTGGTCGGTGCCTAGTTGGCCATGGGTTTATCCTACAGCAAGATAATGATGTAAAGCATAACTCCAGGCTATGTCAGAACTACTTTAAAGGAGTAAGACAGTAGGCTTCACATTACTGAATGGCCAACACAGACTCCAGACTTTAAACCCAATCAAGCTACATTGGGATGAGCTGAACAGAAAGGTGAAAACAATCTATAATCACAATACATTTTGTGATCATTTTTGAGACAGTGTTAGGAATAACTTTTTGAACAATATCTGATTTCCATTGTAGAAAGAATGCCATGACTGCGCTCAGATGTTGCATCTGCAAAAGATGGCTACTTTGAAGAATAAAAAAATGAGATTACATTTTTTTTTATCTGTAGTTGTTAATTTACTACTTTCAGGGTACAGTGAGACAAAAAATTCCATAAATTTAAAGAAAATCGGAAAAATGGGGCTGTTCTAAAACTTGACTGTTACTATATGTATGTGTAATTTGTTATACAGCAGTGTGGTTTGGTTGTTTCAGTGTTGTGTGAATATAAACTTTGGTTTAAACAACATGGGTAATGTTCTACAGTTCTATAGGAGAATAAATTAATTATTTGATAAAAGTGGCACAAACAGCGGCATTTATCTATATTTCCAAAAAGCTTTTAAAAAGTATTTAAAAAGTTTTGAAGGAAGCTACAAGAATGAAGGAATCATGGCATATTGTACACATTGGTGCAGAATGGGTTAAGCAGCAATTAACTTTCTCTAGATTAGCTGATGGTAAACGTTAGGTCTTTAGGAATTAACTACTGTTTTTAATTCATATAAATTATCTAAATAAAATTAAAATAAAACACTTTTCTGATGCTCTAGAGTCAACACAATAATAATAGGAGACAAACTAATGGAAAGAGTTTTAAATAAAAAAAATAAATATATTTACTCATAGGGTGCAGATCAGTCTCCAATTTGCAAAGTATAGTGAATGTGAAAGCTCTGTAAGGCTAAATCCATGCTTTGGTCTCCATTACAAAAAAAGCATAACAATACTATAGAAAAGACAGTGTTCTTAAGAATCAAAGTCTTGGCCATGTTTTGACCCTTTTTTACCAGTCCACAAAACATATATATTTCTCATCCAGCTGACATAATGGAACATTCTTTTATTCTACGTGGCTCATGTGGCATAGGACCTCAACGGCAGGGAAGCAAGTCATTATATTGTATCTTATGAAAGGCATGCTGAATCACAAGCTGCAATGCAATGCTAAACAATGTGCTAAAACTTGACTCTTCCACTCACATAAAACAATAACTTCAGTCAGTAAAGCAATTATTATTTTGGTTTGCCCAAATAAGTTTTAGTTTGTTCTTGAAAGTTGAACATACTGTAAATGTGAGACTAGAGGAGTTATTCCATGTATATTTTATCTCTTTTCACCATCATTCAATTTCAACTTGTCCCCCAAGTGAAGTAATTTTTCTCTCTTCAAAACAATTTTGACATCTCCAGTTTATTCTATTCAACATTCACTGTGAGGATTTTTGCTTCCATTCCATCTAGTGCCATTAGTATAGGATTTATCAACATACTAAAGACCACAAGTCAGTCCTCATAAACCTATCTGGCCATCATCTCCATTACCAACACAATTGGCAACTGAGTCATATTCAAAGCTTGGGAAAGTTCAACCATTAACTAAAATGTTTGTTTCTCTATGCACTTTGGTCATACAGACAATCGACTTTGCCAGTATCCTGCCAAATGCATTTTTCTGATCTTCAAAAGGCATAACACAAGCTTTATTCCATTAGCTAGATGAATTGTGTGTCTAAACCAAAACCGCTGCTCTCTTTTTTAGGCTTGAATCTGAGCTGCTTTGTTTTCTTCCACTTGATTCCTGATCATTTGTTTATGGCAGTCCCTCGGCTAACTTTAAGGTAGTCTCTGAAAGCTGTATAATCCCTGCTTTCTAATGAACGGTCTTTTCCTTTGTACAATGAAAATGATCCCTTCTGGAATCATCCCTCAACTCAAAATAATCTTGTTCAAATAATTTATTTGAATTTTTGGCTATCTTCAGTTTATCTGGCTTCATTCCACTAGGATTTGTTTTACCTTAAATCTTCCAAGTGACATCATCATACAAAAACCTTAAGGTAGGTCTTTGTGTTTTTTAAAACCACCTTCATTATATAATTTGTTCTGTATTATCAATTTCATTTGGTCACATGTCCATGCCCTTTTTCCTGGTCTTCTCAAATAAATATAATGTTTCCTTCAGCAATTTTCAAGAAATTCACACTCTGCATTCTTTCTTCTGTCATCCTCTCTGTGATCTCCAACATTTTCCTTCATTTTGTTTAATTCTGCTGCACTTTGACCATGTGCTTTACATTTCTTTTTGACATGTCACATTGGCTTCTCATTGGCCGACTCCTAAAAGCATCTCTTCTCCTCAGCTGCCTTCACTCTATCATTACTCAAATACAATCTCATCTCTGTGTCTCTTGCTGATTCTTTGTACATCATCCTTTGCTTCTAAAAACATTCTGTATTAAAACTAGAAAATAGAAAGCATGAGGTTGAGAGTCAGCTAATCAGTTTACTTGTGACTATTGATTAGGTATTCAGTTACTCTTTGATGAAGATACCCTAAATTTATCTAGTGGAATTAAAAGTTTTAACTAGGAAAACTGGACATAAAAGACAAAAGGTTCCTCACAAGTGTCAGGGAGTGTAATCACACTAACCCTTCTTTCAATCCTTACTTCTTATAAATGATGGCTTCATCCTTGCTCCCCTTTCCATTAACCTTTACTGCCAACAATCTGTCAGTCATCGTCACTGTCAAAACTGGCAAATACTTTCAGCAATTGTGCCTCTATCACTGTGATAGCCACTCCCTATCATAAAAATCTACATTTCCCAACAACTGAGAAATGCAGTCAGGATATGCTGCATGGCCTGTGCATCTTTTGATAAATTAACACAGTACTGGCTTCACAATAATTGCAAAAACATTTGTTACTATGTTGCCTGAAAAGCCATTTGCCAGTGGTTAGTGTTGTTAACCAAAAAAACTGGTTAAAATAGCTGTTACTCGTCTCTATTTAGTTTAGTAGTAAAAAATTTCTCAAACACAAGTTAAGAACATCTCTAGTTAAAAAATAACAAAAACTCAAGTCTTTGCATAAAAAGTCATTTTTTTTTACGCTTTACAATTAATGAAAGTGCACATTTGCAAAACTGGTCTGATTTCGATAACTAAAGTTCAACTGGCTTCACCAATCTTTAATGTATGCTGATAAACAAAACAGAAGTGACCATTTCAGGATTAATTGAAATTACTTATATTTTTTAAGAAGGTATTGTATTTTATGTAGTGTTTAACAATGCTATAATGTAGAGCTGGAATGCCACAAATTTGTAAATGACAGGTGGCACAGCAAGTAGGAAAGCTCTGTTCCTTTAAAGAAAATGGCCATTCCGCTGTAATATTTTACCATTTTGTTTTTACATTATTAAGGAAAGATGGGGTTAAGGGCTTCTTTATACAGTGATCCCTCGCTATATCGCGCTTTGCCTTTCGCGGCTTCACTCTATCGCGGATTTTATATGTAAGCATATTTAAATATATATCGCGGATTTTTTGCTGGTTCGCGGATTTCTGCGGACAATGGGTCTTTTAATTTCTGGTACATGCTTCCTCAGTTGGTTTGCCCAGTTGATTTCATACAAGGGACGCTATTGGCAGATCGCTGAGAAGCTACCCAGCTTACTTTTCTCTCTCTCTCTCTCTCTCTCTTTTGCGCTGAGTTTTTCTGATCCTGACGTAGGGGGATTGAGCAGGGGGGCTCTTCGCACACCTAGACGATACGGACGCTCATCTAAAAATGCTGAAAGATTATCTTCACGTTGGCTACCTTCTGTGCAGCTGCTTTGTGAAGCGACATGCAGCACGGTGCTTCGCATACTTAAAAGCACGAAGGGCACGTATTGATTTTTTTATCTGTCTCTCTCTCTCTCTGCTCCTGACGGAGGGGGTGTGAGCTGCCGCCTTCAACAGCTTTGTGCCGCGGTGCTTCGCATACTTAAAAGCAAACAGCCCTATTGATTTGTTTGCTCCTTTGAAGAGGAAGATATGTTTGCATTCTTTTAATTGTGAGACTGAACTGTCATCTCTGTCTTGTCATAGAGCACAGTTTAAACTTTTGAAAAAGAGACAAATGTTTGTTTGCAGTGTTTGAATAACGTTCCTGTCTCTCTACAACCTCCTGTGTTTCTGCGCAAATCTGTGACCCAAGCATGACAATATAAAAATAACCATATAAACATATGGTTTCTACTTCGCGGATTTTCTTATTTCATGGGTGGCTCTGGAACGCAACCCCCGCGATGGAGGAGGGATTACTGTAATAATAAATGAGGGGCAATATGGACTTGAGTGATTTGCTCAGATATTTCATTTTAGATTTTTAGATTCTTTAGTACGATGGCATTTTCATTTTTATGCATGTCACAAAATGCAGCAAAAAGGTCCACAGCTTTGAAGAAACAGATGTGGCCACAGGGTGGAGTATGTTTCAAACAAGTCACAAGAATTGCATAATTAATATAGCAATGGGGCAGTCTAATATGTGGTTTAAAAACCACCAGGTGCCTGTTTAGTGAAACCAGTGGAAAATTATTAAAGTGTGTGTAGATAACAACAGTAATAAGATTGTGCAACCTGCTATAGTTCCTCATAGGTGACCAATAACATAATATGGGTGTTAGGTCTTAGTGTGTCTGTGTAATTTTATCGGCTTGCACTGAAACTGATAAAAACGGCTAGAAACAGACATGAATATATTGATGGTTATAGAGTTATATTTGAAACAAAAAAGAAAAACTAAAGTAGTGATCTGATAGATCCTCCATTACTGATAGGGTCATGCTCAGTAGTTTAATCATTTGACTCTCCTATACACATTTTTGTTCACAAAACTAGAGAAAATTATGATATGTCACCCAAGCTGGTACAAATCCAAAAAATGCACCAATAACATTTTAAAAATGTATCAATATTAAAAATAGATATAGTAAATTAGGGAGTTAACACATCTTGGTTGGCACAGGAAATTTTCATGCTGGCATCATGATTTTTCAATGTTCTTAAGGGTGTGTAGTAAAATATATGTTCTGATTCCAATCCTTACTCCTCAGAATACTATTCTGCTGCCATCTGCCCCCTTTGTATCTTGTGACCGACTGGTGTTGTCCCATCTCATGTCCTTTATTAACCAGGGTAGACTCCAGTGTAGTGCGACCCTGCTCAGGATGAATCAGTGTATGAAAATGGAGGTCTGGAAATGGCTCAGTGCTAAAGAACAAGAATCCTAACTTTAAGTTTGTTCTTATTTAAATTAAACATACCCGCTCCATCTCTTGGCTCTTGGTGTTCAACTGCCTGTTCAGCAGGTCTTTGTTGGTGTCAAGTTTAACACACAACTCCCGTGTGCACCCTAGATCTGAGAGAACTGCAGATTTCTCTGACTGGGACAGCCTTAGTTCCTCCTCCATCTTTCGTATGGTGATTGTTAACTGTGAAATCTGATTCTTGGTTGCCTGCTCCGCTGATAAGGACTAGACAACCACAAAAACAAAAATACAATTAGAAACCAATTTTATTTCATGCATTTCAAGCATAAAGTCTCATAGCTATGATATAGCTTAATTTTATTAGCTTAATTTGTTTGGGTACACAAGTAGAAACTGTTACACAATGAACAAAACTTGGGATTTGTGAAGCTGTACAGTATATATCACTAGCTGGTGCAGCCAGAGTGAAAGAGAATGTGTGGAATTTCTACACAAATCAGGTATGCAGCCACAGAATGACTTTGGCGGCAACATTTAAGAAACATAGTTTTAACTATTGATATTTTGACTGCTCTATGCATTGTCATTACACTGGAAAAAGTTGGCAAAATAGTTAAAATCGGTTTTGCCACAGTACTGTCTACATATTTAGTTGCCAGAAGCTTCATTGCAATCTGGGGTCTGACAAGCTAACACCAGCCCTAAATGCAAAGGGCAAATGGTGAGATATTCCAGTGGTGCGCTGGTATGCCTTTACAGTATAGGAGATGTATAACCTTTATGTGTTTGTGTTTATCTTCAAGATTTGTTCATAGTTAATCCAATGTAGAAGTTGACATAAAAATGTAAAAACCATTTAGATGTTCATTGAAAGTGTTTGAATAAACTCCACATTAAAACTCCTTAAAGCATATGATAATGAAATTTAATTTAATAAAAAGAGTTGCTGAACATATTCACCCAGTAAATTATGCAGGTTTTCGAGCCAGCTCACAACACTGAGTCCTAGGTTCAAATCCTTGGCTAGGCACTGCCTGTGTGGAGTTTGCACATTCTTACCTTGTAAGCGTAGGTTTTTCTTCAGGTTCTCCTACTTTTCCTCTGAGATAGTAAAGATGTGTATAGAGTTAACTGTCAACTCCAGACAAGGTGTATGTAAATCAGTGTGGTTATATGCAGAGTGTGTCCTGCAATGGACTTAAGCCACATCCAGGATTAGCCTTGCCGTGTGCCTGGTGCATCTGAGGGGTAAATTCTAGACCCCTGAGACACTAAACCAGCCAGTTTGGTGATAGATAGATACATGGTTTTGATATGTGGAATGAAATGCAATGATCAACTTGCCAAAGTGAGGATGATTTTCCCATATACAGTATATACACCATATCTTATAATGATAATAATTAAACTGAATATACCATGACAAATAAAATAAAAAAATATTAATAGAATATTATTAATGGAAAAGGAAAAAAGTGGAGGGAAAACAATTTTAGGGGCAGACAGCCAACCCAAGTAACACCAAATCATGGCTGTCAGTGCAGTATTGGTTTTCTATTATGCTTTATTAGGAGTTACCAGGATATTGTATTTTAAGCTGATCTTTATATCAACCAAGAATATTTTTATACCTCTTCAAGCTCTCTTTCCAGTTGTTCAATCCTATCATTCAGTCTGCGACGTTCTGACTCCTCAGCTCGGAGCTCAGAGCACAAAGTACTTGTCTGCACGTCAGCTTGCCGTGCCTTACTCTCCAGGCTTTCAACCTGAGCGAGGACTTGACAGTATTTATCCAGAAGCTCACGGTTCTCCATCACCTGCACAAAAACAATACCAGGTTAATGTTATGGAACTGGAGTAGAATTCGAAAAGCAGAATAAAAACTCATTGTTCTAACATGAATAAATAATACAAGGGGGATAAAAAAATCTGTAAAAAGTGATGTTCCTACACAATGCAGTCTGAATTGGGTCTGGGGTAATGACTCACTAGTTAATATACAAAAGACCTCTGCATTTTCAGTATACTGATTACACACAAAGCAAAATGTATCAAAACATCCCAAAATTGCCACAAAGTAGCATCACAGTCTAGGGTACTTATAGGAATCAAAAAATATATTTTAGATATGTTCAAAAAAAGTGAGCTACTTTCATATAATAAATATAAAGAGAAACGCAAAAACACACCTCTATCACTGCAAGTCCAAATGTAGCAGTATAAAATACACCTTTATTTTTACCCTATTGGACTTTGTGAAAAACATCTCACAACACTATAGCATTGTAGAATCTCCCAGCTTTGTTGCAGTCAGAATTCTTTTTAAACACAGTGAACAATGGTATTGTTGAATGCATTTAAGACTTTATAGCAACATTTAGAGCAAGGCAAGGACCAACCTTGGATACAAATACTAGTCACATTCATATATCCAAATTTTGGCCATTACAGAGTTGTCTAACTAACCATTTGGGGCATGTCTTTAGTTGGCTTTTATGTTAAATGATTATATGTAATGAATGAATAATGTCTATTAAATAAGAACACTTTAGGCTTGGCCAGGTTTATAACTTCACATTAATGGATTCACAGTAGTAAAAAAAATGCACAAGGCAACAAATAAAGTTGTAGTTATACAGTAAGTAGGTTAGCATAATTATATCATAGCAATAACAGAAACCTGGCTAAATAACATATTTGGATGAGTACAACAGATGGCTATACATATTTTAGGAAGGATAAGCAAAACATAAGGATACCATTTATGTGAAAAACAATTTAAATTCACATGCTCTTCAATTGAATGATTAGGCACATTGGTATTGGGAAAACGCGGACATTAGGTGAGCGTTACTGATTTCCCCCACCCCTATGAACAGTAGTTTCAAAGTGTATCTTTTTAATATTATTAGGCTTAGAGGTGGAAATGATTGCCATGGGGCATTTTAATTACCTAAACATTAACTAGGCTAACCTTACATATAGAAGAATACAGCAGCAAGAGTTTTTAGTTGTAAACAATGACTGTTTTCTAGCACAATATGTTAAAACACCAAACAGGATGTAAGACTGTATAGATTTAGTATTTTGTAAAAACCAGGGGAAATGACGAGATTGAACCATTAGGATCTAGTGACCGTAATACGCATTTCCCACTGTTTTGGCAGAGTGCATATGCTAAAACTAAAACTGTCAAATTTAACTTTAGTAGGTCAAATTATGAGCATTGAGGCAAAGCCTATTAAGTAAACTGGGATTAGCTTTTAAGTGTGGAGACAGTTGAGGAACAGTGGAAGAGATTTAAAAACATGACAACTTCATCCTGAAATTTAAAAGCAGTAAGAAATTAACGTAACTCTGCAATGTTTAAACAGGAAAATGAAAAGGAGCTACAAAGGAATAACAGCTGTAAAAATCGTACAAGATAGGTAACTTTAGCATTAACTGCTGGGCGCACAAGAACAAAGGTGTTTTGATGATTTCACATGTGAAGAAGTAGATAATCTCCCATCAGTAACAAGGACCTGAATTACAGGAATTAGAATGGCTGAATTTAAACAAATTGCCAGGAATAGGTAAAATTTATGGACAAACTAGTTTTAGACAAGGCCAAGGCAATTTGTCCAGAGCTCGATAGGATAAATCAGTTTGGCCTGGTCTGAACTAAATTATCCTGAAATCAATGTAGTGCTCCCAAGACAAACTGATTTGTCCTAGTCTAAACTAGTTTGGCCTGCAATCACACATTCCTCTATAGGGCCGGTAACACATATAAAAAACCTTGACATATATTATTCAAAAGTCACTGTGCACTGGGGAAATTCCTAAGGACTGAAAAATAGCAAATATGATACCATTATAAAAAATAAGTGTTTGGGAGATCCAAGTGACTGTAGGCCAGTAAGCCCAGTATTCATCATGGGTAAATCGATGGAATTATTAAGCAAAAGAGAAAGCATCTAATGGCAAAAACAGGTGTGTTGGTTAGCATTCAGCATAGGTTCAGAACAGGGAAATCATGTTTTACTATTATACTTTACATATGATGGAAATTTATGAGGAAGCAAGAAACGGACACAATCAGTATGGTGCATATGATATCAGTTATTCTTGATTTTCTTACAGAATTCTTAAATAAGGTTCCACAATAGAAGTTGGGCATACAAAGTAGAACTTCAGGGTGCATATTATGTAGATTAGATTAGATCAGCCGAGTGTAAAATTGGCTAAAACACAGAAGCAAAGACTTACAGTGCAAAGATCCTTATCGGAATTAGATGTTAAAAGTGGTGTTCCTAATGGGCCAGTGCTGGGGCCACTGCTTTTTGTAATGTAGTACTGTACATAACAAGCTAATTAATATTGTAGAAGACTAGGGGGTTTGCTTTGGTTAATCAGATATACAATTTAAATTTTTTTTTCTTTGGAATTGTTTCAATTCCATTATTTGCACTTTTACTTTAAAACTTCAATAAAAACAATATTTTTTGGAGACACATTGTGACAACGCAACGTATAACTGCCCCTGAGTGAATATTGTTTCTGTTTCTGTAATAAATAATCCAAGTTTTTCTAATGTTTGTCCGTGTGATTTATTGATTGTCATAGCAAAAGCTATTCTCACGGTAAACTGTAAACATTTTAATACGAATGGCATATCACGATCTCCTTTGGTGTGTAATGTTATTCGCGGAACATATACATTACCTTTCTTTTTGCCTGTTAAAATTTGCATCGCTTCTCCGTGATCATCAATATACACCTGACCGTATTGTGTATTCTTTGAAATTTAACTTGTCGTTGCTTAAACTGTTCCGGGACCACAGATTCTCATAGTGTATGGTCCATTATTGTGTAAATCTGCGTTTTGTGCATTGATTGATGCGAATGCGAAAAGACTTTGTTGTCTACTCTTTTTTTCTGACCTCAATTTGTCCTGCTATTTTTTCAATTACACCTGGTTCAGATGATTAATCACCTTTTATCTGCGGTAATCTTTTTTTTGATACTGTAGCAACTGACATGATAAAGTGTCACAAAATTTTTACTTGAACAATCACCGACTTCCTAACCCCAAACACAACTTTCTAGCACCCTCTCCAGCGCCCCCACCCCCTCCCTTACCGCATCAATCAAGACCCCGCCATCAGTCTTCCATGCTGTACTCCACCCTCCCTCAATCAGACCTAACAGTCACTTAAAACCAAAAAGCCCTCAACCTGGCTGGGACGCTACAATACTTTCTAATTTTACTGCTTTCAAATTCTGCACCTTTCTCTGCATGTGTATCGCTCCATCGTTTGTTTGAGCCTTTCGAATTCCACTGCTTTCATAATCTCTTATCTGCCTTTTTTCCTCTCCAACGCCTTTGGGTCTCTATTCTCCGTATTGTCCTTATATGCTTTATATGTGCTGAGAACACATGATCTGTGTGTACTACGTGCTTTTACACCACTGAGTTTTTTTTGATGGGTGTGCTCTTATATAATATCTTTTCTAAGTAGGGTGTGTCTTGCAAGAATCTCATGTTCCATGTCTCCACGAGATGGCCCTGGGACAATGTCTTGGCACCAAGTCTCATGTTTACGGTCCCTGCGAGACGCACCGTGGCAAGTCTCTGTCATCTCGTCTTTTAAATGTCTTCCGAGAAGATCACGTATCATAGCCTTGCTTTTGCTTTCCAGGTTTTTTTTTTACAATAGAGAGATAATAAATTTGGTTTAATTTTGTCTATTGCAAAATCAACTAAATTACAGTGGGACTTTGAAAGAATACAGACTTGGGCAGATTTGAGGCAGATACAATTTAATGTAAATAAATATAAGGAATTACATGATGAAGAAAAAATGTTAAATTTGAAGCTTGAAATAATCCTTATGAGAAGGACCAGAGAGCCATAGTTGACTTGTCACTATCAGCATTCAGAGATTGTACAGAAGCCTCAAAGAAGTCTAACAAAATGTTAGGTTATATAGCACGATGTATAAAGTACAAGTCCAAGGAGGTTATGCTTAAGCTTTATAACACATTGGTCAGAACATACCTGGAGTATTGTGTACAGTTTTGAAAGCTGTTTGGAAAAAGTTCAGAGAAGAATGACTAAGCTAATTCCAAGACTGGGAGTTATGTGTTATGGGGAAAAGGTTAAAGGAGTTGAGCCTTTACAGATAAAGAGGTGACATGATTAAAGTTTTTAAAGTTATGAATAGCATTAGTACAGTGGATCCAGGTTACTTTAAAAATAGTTAATCAAGAACACGGGACACAGCTGGAAACTTGTTAAAGGTACATTTTACATAAACAAAGTGGCTTTCTTTCAAACACAGAACAGTAGACATACTGAATAAATTGCCAAGTACAGTGGTAGAGAGTATAGGGAGCCTCAAACCTTGATTTGATGTTATTCTGGAGAAATTAGATGGAAAAGACTATTGAGGCTTTTTGGGCTGAATGTCCTGTTTTTGTCAAAATTTTTCTAATGTTCTAATGAGGCCAGCGTTCAAGTCTCAGGTGCTCCCTGGGTGGAGTTCACATGTTCTCCCTGTGTCTAACTTGATTCACTCCAGGGGCTCGGCTTTCATCCCACAGTCCAAAAGTATGCAGATTTGGTGGATTAGTGATGCTAAATTGGCCCTGATATATGCATGCGTGTTCACCTTACGATGGACTAGAATCTTGTCCAGGGATTGATCCAGCGTTTCATCCATTGTTTGCTGAGATAACTTCCCCATGACTCTGCTCTGGATTAGTGGGTGAGAAAATGGATGGATGGATTAGCATCAAAATCATTTTATGTAAATATTAATTTGTGTCCATTTTTTTTATTTCCCAACCAAGGTATGCGCCTGTAGTTACCAGAACAGTGACCATAGAAAAAAGTGAATTCTGAAAAGTGAACAAAAATGTATAAGATGTTAAAAACAAATTTTAATAAAAATGAGTCCTATAGTTTAATAAAGGAAACACAAAAATGAAACTAAAATGCAGCTAAAAATGCTGCTAAATTGGATAGCGTAATTATGTCTCAAACCCGATTTCTCTACATCCTGCAATGGATTGGTATTAGTAGACTGAGCTCACCTTCCCACAAGCTTGAACTGAATCAAGTAGATATGAAGATGGATGTGATTTATATTTAATTTACACATTTACTAACTAAACCTATTTCATTGTAATTTTAAAATGGAAGAGCAAAATGCATTTCAATATAAATATACTGTACAAGAAACGAAAACAACAAATTAGAAAATGAATGCATGGTGTAACTTTCAGTTGCGTTTGGGGACTTAGTAAACTGATATGACAGTGAATTTTGCAAGTTTAATTACTTTATGAAAGAGTCGGTTATCACATTTTTGTTTGTAAAATACTTCTGTAACAAGTCACAATAAAAATAAGTGATAATAAAATGTAATTACATGTGTTAGTAGACTACATTAAATACCTGCTTTTTAACAACACTTTACAGTTTCAAAGCCCAAATAGGTTTATGGTGGCTTAATAGCTTTCATACACAGAAGACTCCAAGTCAAGTGAAGTGAAAATGGCATGGATTTATGTGCTGTTAATAGCTGTAGAAGGTCTGTAAATAATTGTAGTTTGTTTTTTATTTATTTTTATAACGAGAGTTCCCAAAAAGATTAAAAACCCCAATAACCACCCAACAAGTATTTAGTGCAGTAAATATCCCCTCTTTCTCAACCTTAGTAATAATACCACAACACTCAGATAAACAAACTAAAGGCCAAATCATGCTGTATGAACAATACAGTGAAATTACAAAAAGAAAAATAACAATAAAAAGAAAATGAATAACACTTATTATATATACTTATATTACTCCATGAAAGAACAAGAACAACTGAAATTAGTTCCCCATGCAGCTATTAATTTTAGTTAAAAATCAGTAATTTATTAAAACGATCTGAATAATCAAGACCTTGGAGAGGAACCGATTTATTGTATAACAGGAATACCAAAGGTGACACCAATCTTAAAGATTTTATTTCAGTCTCATAATACACAGGAAGAAGAGGAACCATTCAGGCTGTGATCACAACCCTTTGTCATGCATTATAATGCTAAGCAACTATAATAGCATGGCACAACCTCTAGTTCCAGACAGGCCTTGGTATTTGTGACAGTCAGCCCTTTGTAAATTGTAGAAACTTTTAAAGAGAATGTGGGGCTTTTTATACGTCCCACAGCTCTGATCTTCTGCCCGTTCAAAAATTGCAGTTCCCTTTCTAACTCCATGTTATCTTTATATCACTTACAGTTCCTGCAACTTCATGTGTGACGAATTAGTTCAAATGCCTATTAGCTGCAGGTTGATAACCTCTGTTCTTCACAATAATAACATGCAAATAATGTAACTTTTGAGGTATTTTATACTGTAACATAAATACAGAGGAAATGTTAGTTCATTTATGCTTATTTAGCAACACAATTTCTTTCCTCTTACCTCATTTCCAGGTGACATTTTTATGTCTGTTTTTTCTATGAGTGGCTTGCATTTGCCACCCCAGAAAATTTAACTAACTTACACTAGGGCACTGATCGATTGTCGGATGAGTAAAAGAGGAAAATATAAAAACTGTTGTAACCGCTCAGACTAAAATTAGAAACAGTAAACTAAAGCATAGTTGAAGTCAAAAAGAGTGTTTCTTCATTTTAAGATAGTTGAGTATGCAGAATCACCAATGCTTTTCATTGAGAGATTTTGAAATTTAAAAAGTTTTATATAGTGTAATCCGTTCGAAATATCTCAACAATAATTGAAGTGTCTTAACAAATTTCCTCAAAAGAAAAAGTATGTCACATTTCAAAAAAATTGGTCCATTGGAGGTGGAGTTGTTTCACATACAGACAGGGCTCTCACAATAGGTTCTTTCCACATCATATGCAAGCACACCTAAAGTGAGAGGAACATACCTTATAGGAAAGCTGATTCTCTATTCTTCCAGTCTCAGCCTTATGATCCTGAACCTTCAATTTGAGACTTTCAACTTCTTCACAATATTCCTGAGATTTCCGTTGCAAGGTCTGCAAAAGAAAAAAAAATCCTAATTAATATTTTGTTTTTGAAATCTTTTCCTAGGTCTATCCATGAGGCTCATTATGTCCTGAAGCCTTGACATCCTATTAGTGTTTAAAGCCAGTTTAATTTTGTAGAATAGAAGTGTGTATTTTTACATTTTTTTTTAGTTCAGGGCTGAGTGGACTGGAATCAAATCTTAGAGCAACAGGCACATAGCAACCATGAACAGAGCACTTGACGATTATAGGCACCCCTACATACATTCACAATTTCACGTATATGAGAAGTCAGAAATTAACCTGTTGCCTGGATAAAGTCTGAAAATTCTCTGCATTTTCTTATATGGTTCGATTCTGATTCCATTTTCCACAGAAGTATGTAATAGTATATTTTTTTACACATTATGGTAATATATCAATATAGCTACACTGGTATTTAATTTTGCATAGCTAAGATTATATTTATATACTTTGTTTGGATACAAAAATATTAAATTTGATGGGGGGTGCATCTGAAACCAAATGTAGCCTTTGGGTAATGTGGACATCATAGAAGTGTACTTAAAAATAAGATAATAATAAAAAGTAAAAAAAATAAATAAATAACAGGAGGACCTTGTGTTAAATGTCCCTGAAGCTGTGCTAACATTATTATCATTGAAATTTTAATATATTACTACTTTCTTCCCACTACCTTGTCTCATTTTTCCAGTGTTCAGTGGATGGTGTATGTGTTTCCAGTGATGTCCTGGCATTTCTTGAAATAACAAATAGCTCTACATTAACAATGAATTGCAGCAAAATGAGAAAAGAAAATTAAGGTATCTTCTATTTATCTCTATTATTAGAAAAAGTAATTGCCATCCTTTCCTTTCTGGTTCTAAATACAATATCCAGAATATGATCAGCCATATTTGGACACAGCTAACACTCTGAGACAATTTTTTTTAATATATTTTCCTCCCCACTGACACCACCTTTCGATGACCAGTCTCTTATACCATGCCTACTACATCAACAACTCCTATCATGTCAACTTAAATGGCCAATAATGAGGCCATCGCTGAACATCAGTATGGACTGTCCATAACTGAAGACAAAGTAAGGAGACAACTGAAGAAGCTACACACAGCAAAAGCTACAGGGCCAGATGGAGTCTGTCCTCAAATTCTTATAGTCTGTGCTGACCTGAGCAACTCTGTGGTGTCTTCTCTCATCTGTTCAGTCTGTCCCTAAGGCTCCAAAATATGCCACTGTTGTGGAAAACATTATGCACATGAGCACAGGTCAGTGGCACTTTGGTCTTACATCATGAAGACCTTTGAGAGGCTGGTTCTGGACTGTATGATTCCTCTTGTGGTAGACCACCTGAACCCACTGCAGTGGACAATACAATTATCTATCTGCTCCACAAGGCTTTATTCTCTCCTGGGCAAAGCTGGCAGTACTGCAAGCATTATGTTTCTTCAGTGCTTCAATACCATCCAACCATTTCTATTAAGTGATATCCTCAGAGATATGCAGGTGGTAAAGCCTATGGTGTCCTGAATAAGAGACCATCTGTCGGGCAGACCGCAGTTTGTGATGGTCAAGGACTGTGTTTCTGATATGGATGTGAGCAACACTACAGCAGAAAAAGGAACACTCTTGTCTTCTTTTCTCTTCATTTTGTACACTATAAATATAACATTAGGTCATGTCACTTGTAGAAATTCTCAGATGATTCTGCACTTACGGGGTGTATTGATAATGGCTATGAGACACAGTATAGGAGTCAAATGGTCTGGAGCTGATTATTGACTTTTACTGCACCAAACAGCCTCTATGCCTGGTCACTATTTAGGGAGTGGATGTTGAGGTGGTGCACTTCCAACAGTACTTGGGCGGGGGGGTCCACATCAATGAAAAGTTGGACTAGCTTCAGAACTAAGAGAAAATATATGAGACAGGACAAAGCAGGCTCTTTTTCCTTAGGATACTACATTCTTTTAATTTGGGAAGTGACATCCTTCACATCTTCTACAACTCTGTGATGGCCATACAATTTTCTACACTGTGTGCCGGGCTGGTTACATCACTTCAAGAGAGTCCCAACAAATCAACAAGCTAATTAAAAGGGCAGACTCAGTTATGGGATGCACTCTAGACTCCCTGGAGGCATTAGTGAAGGAGAAAATTAAATACAAAACTGAGTGCCATTATGAACAATGCTGCACATCTTATTCATGACACAATAACATTGAGTACTTTAAGCAGAAGTGTGTCGAGACGCTACTGGGACTACTTTATACCAACAGCAATACATCTGTATAATGACTCGGGCAGAGTTTGAAAGCAAAGTCAGAAGTTTTCTTTTTAAATTTCTTCCTTTATAGTCATTCTGGTGTTTGTGTGTGTGTATGTATTTATTTACTTATTTACAGAGCTCCCGTAAAAAGCAAAATTTTCCCCTGGGGACAAATAAAGTTCTTTCTATATCTATTTTTATTATCATGGACAATATGTATGTATTTTTATTACATTATTTCAATAAGCTTTTCTGTACATGAAGAAGGGCTCCTATCAGGGATGTTCTGTCTAAATTTCATGACAGTTTGAACTTTTGTCTTGGAGAAACATCACAACTCTTTGTTGAAAATATTGAAAATTTACAGTAATATATGGTTAAGTACAGAATAATTTGTTTCCTTTGAGCATTACTGAATTTGTGTGTTTTTATAACATTTTAATATTTTATAAAAGGAACCTGAATGAACAGGTAACATCTAATTACTGTATGGTATAGTACCTGAACATTCTACACAGAATGATTTTAGTGACCAGTGGTAGCATAATGAAACATACAGGAAATGGCAACTATTTTGAATGTCTAAATATTGTAATGTTCTTAAATTTGTTATTTACATACATTTGTTGATAAAAAAGGCTATGTAAAGATGATCTGGAAATACCAGAAGCATAACTAATAAGTGGCCCACAAATTAAATTGTGCTTCTTTAAGGATATAGTATTACGCCCGAGTGTGAGTGCTGTTTCATACCATGAAGGAAAACAAAGTTACCCTATGCTCAGAGCGTGTTTGTTGGTATGGATGCAGCTATTTTGAGGATTGTTTCTACAGTACTGTGAAGTGATAGACAAGATTGTAAACAGAAATTTAAAAACTTCTGGAATATGTGTTATATTACTTAGTGTTCTTGGTTACTGATCTTGTACTATGAATTTTAACATTTCCAAAATTTAGTTTAATGATTTGGCCTCAGTCAACTTTAAGATCTGATTTCACACAAATAAACTTTGGCCTCTATTTCAACAGTGTCTCATCTGCTGGTCTCATTCAAAAACCTGACATAAATGTGTCCCCCTTGGCCAAAGACCTCAACACATGGAGCATATTCCAAGAGTAACTGGCGCATTTTTACACAATAGCTGTAGGATTGCTGTAACTGAATTCATAGGATGTACTTGGGTTTCATTTTCAAGGTTCTATGTGTGAAAGTGAGGTACACTGTAATGGTACTAATTGATTATAAAGCAAAAAAATAATATGACTCTTAACTTCTGTTTGTATATAATATATATAATATTTGTACACATATTTGTATGTATGTATATTTTACATGAAATTTTTAAATATTTGTGTGTGCTATAAATCAGTCTCCTCAATATTTTGGGTGGGTGCTGAATGTGAAATTCTCTTCTTTGGATTATTTTAAAAGCATAATCTTATATTTGCTAAAATAATCTTAGTTGTTTGATTGAGCTGTATTCTGTTCTAAGATTTTGTTGTCAAATAAAGGAGGGTTGACTTTAAATTTAATTAAGAACACATATGGAAGTCTACAAAAAAAGCAGTGTATATACAAGTATATAGCTGTGCACTATTTTTTTTTTATTTTACCCAAGGCTACACTGTTAATCCTACCAAATAAAATTTTTCCTCAGTTTAAACTAAGACTAGCTGTAAATTAGTTGAATTTGGGACTGATCTTGTTCCGCTGGTCACAAATAATTTCCTCTTATTACTGGACTACGTAGTCTGGTATTGATCTACTGGTAGTACGGTACTATCTCAGGTGCACTGCAACTGACCCACTGGCTGCATGTTTGTTTTTGGATTCATGGCGGCCGATGATGATCTTGAACTCTTTTTTGTGTGTGGTTTAATGGCATTGGAACATTTTGCCATGGGAGAACTCCATAGGTAGACTTGCGCATGTAAACTGTTTTAAGAAACCAGGTTTCTGCCTTAAACATGTTACTCCCCTTATCCTAGTTTTGTGTGTGCATGTAAAACACACTATCAGTCTTTCCATGTGAAATCTGAATTAACCCATGGAAGTTTGTATAGATCTTTCAAGTTTTAATTATGTTCATTGCCCCCAGTTTTCCTGCAATTAATGCAACTATTATAACAGCTTGGTGAATATTCCAATTGATTGATTCAAAACTTAATCTGAGCACAGCCTGCTCATAAGCCTATAGCTATTTTAGAAATGAGAGCTGTTTCTTTAGTGTTTGTGACCAACAGCAAAAAATATGAACAATTTAAAATATCAAAAATGCACAAATCTGCAGAGTACAGCTTCACTTTGCTAGACTAGCAGAAGCCTATATACCTGATTTTCTACTTTGGCCTTTGTAAGCTCTTCTCTGCACTGGAAGCTTTCCTTAGCAGCTGCCTCTCTGGCTCTGCCAATCCTTGCAAGTTCTTCATTGACAGAATCAAGTTGCCGGCGTAATGAGTTAATCTCCCGCTCTTGGTTGTTAATGGTGTCTTTTAGATTCCTGTTTTTATCACAAATGACAATAAAAGGGGTGTGAAAATGAGACATGTGCGTCATGGCAATAAAAAAAAACAATATACTATCAAGTAAAGGAATCCATGTTATCTGATACTGTTTATGCAAAGTTCAAATAAACCCTCTGTGAAAGTCACTCATAGGTTTATAAATCAAACACTCTTGAAGTGCAAACAGTTCACACCTGTATTTGTTCTATACACTCGTAATTAACCAGGAGTTCACAGCAAAGGATGGCAAATAAAGAGCAGAAAGCTACACATTTTTTTAAAACTCCTCCATCCTTGATTTCATTAAGATGCATACATCATGTTATTTCAAAATTTTAAAAGCATTTGTATCAGCTGAGAATGGATGAGTGTTTGGTAAGATGTTGCTGGGCCAAGTGCATCACTAGTCTAGCACAGTGAAGTTGTAACCCAACTCCAGCCTCTACAAAAAGAAATTCAGCTAGAAAGAGAATGCAACACAAGCAACACAAAGACTCATTCCAGTATGGGATGGCAGGGGTACACTGTTTGTGCTGAGAGCTTTTGAAGAACAATATGCAGGAGCTCCTTAATAAAGAAGTGAGCCTTGCAGCCTGGGACACTAAAGACTGGGTGACCCAGAAAATGCTATTCATCTTGGACTATATGCTAATACACAGAGTGAAGCCAGGGACAAAAAGGAAGAGGCCGTAATACCTCCTAAATGACATGTGGCTGTATCTGGTAACTAACTGGGAAAGCTGGAAACAGGCTAGATAATTCACGGCAAGATTTGTATGAAGCAACTAGGGGACAGAAAACATTTTTTTCTTCACATAATTAGACATCTTAAAGTCTTCCTTTGAGACCTGGGTCTTTTATGGCAACTTGTGAAGGCTCAAATGTGAAGGAACACACGGAGGGTTACTGTTCAGTTACCAGAGGTTACAAAACTAGGTAGCCTCTAACCCTAGAATTGGCCCCGGAATGTGATTTAAACCCGCTTCATGCCTAAAGCACCCTTGAGCTGAACTAGTGTGTGAAAGTGGGGCAGGGGTCTTATAAAGAAGGAAACAAGATGAAATGAGAAGGCAGCATTTGGGTGTGCTACTGTGGCGAGCAAGGAGACAAACTACCCCACAACATGGTCTGCCTATGGAGGAAACCGAATGAGGCTGTAGGATTGGTTCTTCATCTTATTTTTACAAGAAATGTATTTTGCCCTGTAGTTCGTCTTTGGTTAATACAAGAACATTTTTTTATTTCCATTTTGGTTTCCTATGTGTTATTGAAGGTGTGGAAAACTGCCATGAGGGACCCATTCCCACCACATTCCTAAAATATGTAAAATAATTTTAATCTGTAAGATTGTTATGGGTAAAAAATTACCAATCTGATAATTGCATTTAAAAAGCAGTATTCTTTTTGGGCTCAGTCTTTCAAACACAAAAATCTTTTATCTCTAAATCTGCCCTCAATGTCATATGCTAAGGCCAGACAAAGAAATCAGGAATGATGGCAGGACAGGAATGACTTTGACAATATGTAGCAATATATGTGCTAGTAGAAAAAATAAATGCAACACTCGTCAATAGACTGAAATTTCAACTATGAAACAGCAAACAAAAGAGAATAATAGAAAAACAATGACTATGAACATTACTTATAATCCCCTGTAAGTCCTTTAGTATATGTTGTGAACACCTTTTTAAGCTGCCATTGCTAAAGCTATCTTATGCATAGAGTGAACGAGCCTCTAGTATCTATCTATCTATCTATCTATCTAACTATCTATCTATCTATCTATCTATCTATCTATCTATCTATCTATCTATCTATCTATCTATCTAAATCTATACTGTAGTTGCAGGCAGAGGGGTTACATCTCCAGATAATGCATAGGGTTAAAGTCAGGAGAAATTAGCACCTGCACAACAGCATCGACCACAGCTGCTGTATATAGCCTGGTATGGTACTGCTGTAAAGTCAGATTTTGTAGGAGGTGTGAGGACATCTGACAGGTCACCTTGCTCTAAGAAAAGCAGCATGGAGTCTTTTTTTCACTGTCCTGTCATTGAGCAGGCATTGTGTTTGCTGGCGGTGTCAGCAGCTGTTCTGCTCTTGCATACTCACTTGATGGGCAGTGCGAGTCATTAATGGAAAGCACAGAAAACTGACTGATTGTGGGCTTTGTCTTGCTGTGGCCTAAGTTTTGTATTAAGGGTTTTTAAAAGGCATTGTTCCACTGACTGTTCCACTTGGACCTTATTGGATAAAAGTGCACCAAATTAGGTTTTGTGTATTTGTCAAGTGGCAATACAGTATCTCACTGCAGAAGCTGCATTGCTACCAATACTTGGGGTCCACATCAATGATAGGCTGGACTGGTCTTGCAACACAGAGGATTTATATAGTAAAGGGAAGAGCAAACTTGTTTCTTTAAGAGACCATTTTCCTGTATTGTGCATAGTGACATCCTACACATATTCACCAACTCTTTAATGGCTAGTGCGATTTTCTGTGTGCTGTGGTGTGCTGGATGGTAACATCACTTCAGGCCCACAGAATCAACAAGCTAATTAAGAAGGCAGGCTCAGTTATGAGACGCACTGTCAAACATGTGGAAGTTGTAGCAGAGGAGAGGATGAAAACAAAACTGAGTACCTGAACAATGCTGTACATCCTCTCTGTGACACATTAACACTGAGGACTTTCAGCCCAAGAATTACTTATCAGAAATGTGTGAAGAAACACTACAGGGGCTACTTCAGACCATCAGCAATATGCCTGCATAATGTCTCACTGCAACTATAACTGCCAAGTCACATGTTTTCTTTCTTTTTAGTCATTCTGGTGTATATGTGATAGGGGTTTCTTGTGACATTTTGCCATGGGGACAAAAAAGTTCTATCTAACTACTGTCCAATTTGCATGAAACCAGCATACCAACCAGGTGATGAACAAATAAGAAATTTATTCAACACCAGAGGAAAGGAACAATTTATTGGTCCACAAAAGGGTAAACATGGTGATAATTAATGTCAAATAAAAATCAAATGGCACCATCTAACTGCTCTTCTAGGAAGGCCATAAAGACTGCATGACAAATGATGGGATCTATTTTATGTAAATATTAACAATGAAACATGCATCTAATGTAAAAGCTATCATAAGTGATGATGCCTATGGCATTGTTTTGACATATAAACATGTGAATCCAGTAGCTGCCCAGCTCCCAGAATGAGGCATGATTCATCATTAAAGATAACCCTGCTTCAGTTTATGGCACCCTGAGCCTAACACTCACCCAAATACAGTTATCAAAATTCATAGGTCAAATGCAGACATTGTAATGGATGCTTTGAATTAATTCACACCTATGACTATAATACATTCCACCAATCCCTCCAAGCAGATGTCATTTCATGACTTCCAAATCTGTCCTTGACAGGCATTAGAATGTTCATCCAATCATCAGTGGCAGCATCATTCTAGCATTGTGTCCACTATATCCATATGATTTCGACCCTTCCTGAAGGTTTTTGATCCAGTCATTGTAGGTGGGCTGTAGTGGCAGTTTAAACATTGAAAGTATGTCAAACCTGCCATTAAGCCCTCTAGTGGTGGTCAAGAATATAACAAACGTGTACACTACCGAATTCCTTGCAGATCTAGGTATGATTTTCTTCAATAGATAGATAGATAGATAGATAGATAGATACTTTATTAATCCCGATAGTGATTCTCATGCAAATTGGACCATTGCTAATAGGTGCAACTCTTATTTCTGTTCATAAAGTATATAAACTATACCTGGAGTTTTATTAATTTTGTAGCAGCCACTATACAGAGATGCTACAAACCTAATATGATACCATCATGATGTTAACTGATGGTCCTATATTTTTTTTACAGCTGATGAAAATCAGAAGAATATTTTTAAATAAACTATACAGTGGAACCTCGGTTTGCGAGCATAATTCGTTCCGGAAACATGCTCGTAGTCCAAAGCACTCGTATATCAAAGTGAATTTCCCCATAAGAAATAATGGAAACTCAGATGATTTGTTCCACAACCCAAAACTATTCATATAGAAATGATTAATACAAAATATAAAGTAAAAATACATAAAACAAATTAACCTGCACTTTACCTTTGAAAAGAATCATGGCTGGTGTGAGTGAGTTTCTAAACTCTTATGGGATTGCACCCAACGGGACGACACGCGGAAGAGCGTCCCAAAGCAATCGCAGTCTCCCAGCGCTGTAGCAATTCGCAGTAAAAGTGAATCCGAAAAGATCGCGGACATGCTATAAGCGCCTGCCGTCGATGGGTGATACAAGGAACATTATAAATGCACAGGGCCCTGCCTGACTGCTGTGTCTGTTTCAAGCTGAATAAAGCTGGTGTTGCTGAAGTACTGAGACTCAGCTTTGTGTTTTAGTGTGCAAGACGGGGACTCGCACGTTACAGCACACACACACGCGCGTGCGAGCACACACACACACACGAGCGCGTGCACACACACACACACATACACACACACACACACAGTGACAATGCTAATGCTGCAGTAAACAGGATACGCTCGTATGGATGTTTACTATAAGTGAAGCACACCGACTCAGACGGAGAATAGGAGACGATTGCCCACAATCCCGTAGCGAGAGAGAGAAGAACCATCAGCTCAGTTGTGATCACATGACACTCAGCAGACAAAGAGTATACATACTGCTCGTACTGCAAGACCTCGCTCGTTTATCAAGTCAAAATTTATTAAAAATTTTTGCTCGTCTTGCAAAACACACGTAAACCAAGTTACTCACAAACCGAGGTTCCACTGTATATGTAATGCAAAATATTTGTCATTTTTCAACCTCCTTCCTTATTCAGCATTGTCCACCAACTACAAACTACGTTTAGCCTACATGTTAGGAAATGTATTTAGAATTTGATTTTAACTTACTGTGAAGCAGATTCCATGGCTCCAATTGTTTCATTTAAACTCTTTACATTTATATCCTTATTAAAAAAAACAAAAAAACAAACATGAAATATTTTATAACCATGTATTTTAACACAGATCCAAAAATCAGATTCCAAAATTACTATAAGACAAAGTTTTTAGATTGGTCATGGCATTTTGCATTTTATGTAGGGCACTATCTATTCACTCTTTAATTAATTTTTCTTCCTTTAATGTTACCAAATGTTGGCATAGCACAACAAACCATTGCTAGATCAAAAATGCAAAGCAATCAGGAATTACTATGCATATTTATAATGAAATAATACATGTTTCCACTCATTTACTAATCTGCTTTATTAGCTAGCTAGATCCTATCTAAGCAGCACCTGGCACTACGCAGGAGCCACCCCAGGAAAGGACACTAGTTCATCACACGGCCCCACTCAGACCATTCCCAAATACTGTGCCCACTATCCCCACCATGCTGCTCTGGTAACCAGTGAATACAGTATCAAGTATGCATAATTGATTCTATTATTGCTTTTCTTTGTCTACAACACACATTAGTCAACAAATTATTATTTTACACTGCATTTATGATCAGACAAATATTCATTAAGTGGTTTACATGTATGCTACAACTTATAGGAATCTATACTGTACCAGATAAAAAATACCTAATAGGTCTAAAAAGACTGCTAAATTCTATGAATAGTTAATTTGGAAATTTCACAAGTTACATCTGTATAAAATACAGTAGACTAATGTAAGGCAAATACAGGGCGAGTCAAAATTATGTTAACATTTGAATGGCGGAAACAATTTATTCACAAAACATTCTTCATATATGCAACATGATTTACAGGAAGGGCGGCACGGTGGCGCAGTGGTAGCACTGCTGCCTCGCAGTTAGGAGACCCGGGTTCGCTTCCCGGGTCCTTCCTGCGTGGAGTTTGCATGTTCTCCCCGTGTCTGCGTGGGTTTCCTCCAGGCGCTCCGGTTTCCTCCCACAGTCCAAAGACATGCAGGTTAGGTGGATTGGCGATTCTAAATTGGCCTTAGTGTGTGCTTGGTGTGTGGGTGTGTTTGTGTGTGTCCTGCGGTGGGTTGGCACTCTGCCCGGGATTGTTTCCTGCCTTGTGCCCTGTGTTGGCTGGGATTGGCTCCAGCAGACCCCCGTGACCCTGTGTTCGGATTCAGCGGGTTGGAAAATGGATGGATGGATGGATTTACAGGAATGTCTTGTGAAAACATAAAAAGATGTAATTGAACAAAATGTATGTGTGTACAGAAAATAGGACAGAATGATGAAACTTGTTTGTGTTTGGCGTGCGTGACAAAAAGCATGTATACTTTCTAGAAGTTTCTTTTGATGATGTGTGTGACAAGAAAATATACCTTTAGGGTAATGACTTTACAAAAATTGGAAAAGTACAATGAGTCAGGATGCTATTTTTTGCTTACGTGGTCAACGATCAGGAGATTAGAAAGGTATAAAAGAACAAGGACATCTGCGCTCGAGGCAGATGAAGCGCGGTGTCCTAGGACTGTGTTTCTCTGACATTTTACCCTTGCCTGGTATGTATTAATAAAAGGTTTTGACTAATTTTAATTTTCTTCTCTGTCTTCAGTCACAAAAAGTGTCCACAGTCTCAACCTGTTCGCCATCATGTTCAACACATGTACTATGTGGCACATAAATAGTCCACAAAAGTTGTATGTAAGTATATACACAGCAGTACCATTAGTGTTAATTTTGACTCACTCTGTATATCTAACGGGTAGGAACAGACAAAAAAATAGAAAGACGTTATAATAGATTAGACAGTTTATTGATTGGGTTGATTTCTTAGGCAAGAAAATTCTCAAAATGAGCCTAACACCACAGGAAAATAAAGCAAATAACTAAGAAAAACTATGAAATGAAAAGCACACTCAATGACTGGGTTATAACTTAATGTAAAGACACATTTTAATATTTAGGGAACAAGGTATGCATCTGGTGATGGCCAAGGGCATGGCCAGGTCTGTCCTGTGAGGTAATCATATGTTAAAATTAAAACAAAAAACACCACATTAACTGAAACACTACTTTAAAAATTTCTCAGAATAAAGGGTGTAGAACTTGAATAATGTGGATGATCCCATTTTCTTGTATTTTGTGCCACACGCTGCATGTTTGTAAGTACAGTATCACTTTTGAGAACCTTTCAGATGTGTGGAACTTGCTTTGTGAAACAGTGTAACATGGTATTTAGTATGAAAGCTACATCAGAAAAAAAATTCATATACTGTAGACAGATGTTAGATAAAAGACAGATTCATAAATTTAATGTATTCAGACATATTCAAACTTTTTGTATGTTTAAAAAGAAACAAGATAGGCACTGAAACCTTATCTGTTATGACGTCTTCAAGAAAAGAGATCTTCTCAGTCTTCTCATCCACTACAGACTGTAAGGTATCCTTGTCTACATTCAGCCTGTTCACAGTGGCCTGAAGAGAGAGGATATCCTCACGAAGATTTATAGCTTGTCTTGCGAGTTCATCTTAAACACAAATAGAAAAAGATACAAGGGTTTGCTTTTTGGGTTGGATACTCCAAATACACTCGGTTACAATCTCTTACATTAAAAAAGATAAAATTAACTTAAGGTACCACATTGGTCCTGATACAGGTAATTTTTTTATACTCTTAAGATAATTCTGGCAAAGTAGTTTAGACTATTTCTTTTAAATTCATTGATTAATTAAAATTTCTGGCAACCCTCTGAAGGCAAATATGATGTTGCTAGTTTATCTAATTTTATTTCTCTTCCTTCTAGTTATTTTATTCTGTGGTCTAAAAACCCTAGTATATTAACTTTTCTTACAGTTATTGTATACAATTTTATATTTTTATTGTCTTTATTAATTATATTTTGAAACTTAATAAAGCAGACACAGGCTATGGAGATGTTCCTATGACATTGTTCAAACAAATGTAAATTCAATCTATTCACATTGGACCATTAAAATTTTTCTACATATAATTTTAGAATGAATCATTAGAAATGCATCATCAACGCAAATTAATAAAGACAGCCAAACATGTTAGTTGCCATACATGCACAATTTGTCTCTGCTAAAGATACATCTTCAAATAAATATTAATAGTAATATTACTTTGTCACTTTTATCCAGGCAGTAACGGATGAAACACATTATTTGTAACTTGAAAAGCAGATTTATTTGCTTGCAGCTACAAGAAAATTATACAAGACCGAAACCTTCTATCCTACAAAGTTATTTGGACATTACTTTGTCTCAGTTTTGAGCCAATCGAAATACAGTCCATTCCGCTTAACTGGAACACATTAGGACTAGGACATTTTGGCCTAATTAAGCAGCTGCCCCAATTAAGCGAATTCCAAATAAAATTAAACAATAAATAATTTTTCTTTAATATTTTAATAAATTATTGAACAGATATATAAATTACTAGAAAATAATAGAATTTGTTATTTTTTCTTCACAGTTTATAAAATAAAATATGTAGGTACATATTTTAATAAATTACTGAACCAACAAAATACAGTATAAATAAGAAAATATAAACTGTGAAGAAAAAAATAATAAATTCTAAAGTAAAATAACTAGGCATGTACATAAAATTTAATTCTGCAAAAATGCATCAAGTGTAGTCTGTCTTTTTTTTTTTTTTTTGCAAGTTTGCACTTCTACAAAATCAGCACAGATATTCAGTGCGGATATAAGGCTCCCTTCATTGCCTTCCTGCATAAAATAACGCTGTAACGTGACTATACATTTTTTTGCCTTCCGGATAGTCACAGGCAGAGGTGAATCATCATCATCATTTTCTTCGTCAAATTTTTGGTGTTTCGATTTAATGACTTCAACAGTTGCATTCTCATAGTCTTCATTTTCATCGTAACATGGTAAATTGTCATCTATTGTAGAAACTTGTAATATGTCCTCATTTTCCTCAATGCTCAAAATTTTGGGAATCTCCAAAGGTTTTAAGCCGCAAACAGCAAAGCAGTTCTGTATGGACCTGGTTTTTATAGCGTGCCAACTGTCAGCAACAAACTGTATTGCTTGCTAAAGGGAAATTTTTGCACTAATCTCTCTAGCTGTAGAGGAACTTGTTAATAGGTTTTCATCAATGGATTGTAGTATGTAATTAACCAATTTTCCTCGATACAACGTCTTTAATTTTTCTATTACCCCCATGTCCATAGGGTGCACTAACGATGTGGTATTAGAAGGAAGAAATTCCAGCTTTATATTTTTTAGATTACTAGGGGGCTTCGCCCCCTGCTCGCTTTGCTCGCCAACCCCCGTGTTTGGTTTTCCGGATACACACTTTTAGATTTTTTTTTTCTTTGAATTGTTGCTATTTCATTAGTTTCACTTTTATTTCAGAACTTCTGTAAAAACAATATATGGAATCTTTCAAGTCCCAATATGCTGAATCTTTTAAATGAGGTCAGTGAGACATATGTTTAATGACTTTGTACCATAATTCAGGATAGGTTTCTCTGTTTGGAATTTCAGCACAGACAAAGTGATCGACATCATCAGCAGTTATTTTTTTTTGCAAAGTAACCAATAAATGCATGTGAGGCAAAACACGTTTTTGAAATTCTCTGACTTAAACTTCAAAGCCTTACAATATTTACATACTTCTTACATATCACCTGTGTCCATATATTCGATCTCTATTTGCCTTTTAGTTATTTCTCCAAGTAATAATTTCTCTTTTTTTGCGCTAATGCAATGTTTACTTTCTTTTTTTGACACTGTCGTTTTTCTTCTGCTTTCATATTCTGTATCTTGCTCTGTATGTGTTTCGCACCTACGTTTTTTTTTTTTTTTGAGTCTTTGAATTCCAGTTTTCATATCACTAACCTGCTCTGCATGTGTTTGGCCCCTTTGTTTTGTAACCAATTTATGACGTTTTACTTTGTTTTCTACTCTTTTATTTCTTGCTTTGTCCTGCGTTTTTTTCCCCAATGACACCTGGTCTGTGGTGATTATTTTTCCTTTTTCGAGTAATAATCTCCGTTTGTTTGCACTACTGCGATCTTTACTTTCTTTTTTTATACTTTCTAATTTTCCTATTTTCATATTCTTTAACTTTCTCCACATTTGTATCGTGCATACGTTTTTTTTTTTTTGGAGCCTTTCAAATTCCACTGCTTTCATAAACTGCTCTGCATGTGTATAGCACCAACGTTTGTGAATGTGTTTATGAAGTTCTACTTTGTCTTTTACTCTTTTTAATTCTGAGCCCGATCGGACATGCTTTGTTTCAATTCCACTTGTTACGGACTGATAATTACTTTCCTTATTTTCTGAATTTGCACCTAGATTATTTTTTCTTTTTTGTTCTTTTTTCTCCCCAACACTTTTGAGTCTCTTTTCTCCGCGCTGCTTTCTTCTTCACTTAGTCGACGTTTTATTTATAACGCATTGTCCTTATATGCTTTGTATGCGCTGAGACCCTGGATCTGTGTGTGCTCAAATCCTTCACAAGACTGAATGTTGTGCTGCCCCATTGTCTTATTTGATATTGATTGCAAGTAGGGCATGTCTTGAAAGAATCTCATGTTCTACGTCATCGTGAGACGGTCCTGGGTCAATCTCTTGGCGCAATGTCTCATGCTTAAGGTCCTCCCGGGTTTTTTTATTGTCTTCCGTGATCTTAACGTAAAGATCACGTCTCGACACCCTATACTGTTACTCTCCAGGATTTTTTTTTATAACAGAGAGATCTAAATGAGGGTGTGTCACACAATTGTCAAGAAGCAACAAAATTTTAAGTTGTAATTCTATGTCCCAACTCGTAATCCAATTCCGAAAAATTTCTGAAGTCATCCATGCATATTTGTTGGCATGGTACTCCACTGGTAAACCCTCCATTCTTAACCCCTTAAGGCTTAGCACTTTTTGATATGATTAGTAGCTTTCGTTTGTCAGTACCTGACGTATTTGCACAGCATAACACAGTAATGCGGTCCATTGCCCCTTTATACCCAGACAGTGTAATGTGCTTATAACAAAGGGAACCGTCTGGCATAGCAGGATAATAGAGGCCGGTTTCATCAGCATTGTAAATGTCAGGCCACAGGTCCGCCACGCCCTCGCCCCTCTGCAGCTTGCATACCAGGAGAAGGTGGGAGCGGAGGATGCCATCATCTACATGCTACACCGATCCCTCTCCCACTTGGACAGAGGCAGTGGTGCTGTAAGAATTATGTTTCTGGACTTCTCTAGTGCCTTCAGCACCATCCAACCTCTGCTCTTTAGGGACAAGCTGACAGAGATGGGAGTAGATTCATACTTGGTGGCATGGATCGTGGACTATTTTAAAGACAGACCTCAGTATGTGCGACTCGGGAACTGCAGGTCTGACATTGTGGTCAGCAACACAGGAGCGCCACAGGGGACTGTACTTTCTCCGGTCCTGTTCAGCCTATATACATCGGACTTCCAGTACAACTCGGGAGTCCTGCCACGTGCAAAAGTTCACTGACGACACTGCTATCGTGGGCTGCATCAGGAGTGGGCAGGAGGAGGAGTATAGGAACCTAATCAAGGACTTTGTTAAATGGTGTGACTCAAACCACCTACACCTGAACACCAGCAAAACCAAGGAGCTGGTGGTGGATTTTAGGAGGACCAGGCCCCTCATGGACCCCGTGATCATCAGAGGTGACTGTGTGCAGAGGGTGCAGATCTATAAATACCTGGGAGTGCAGCTGGATGATAAATTGGACTGGACTGCCAATACTGATGCTCTGTGTAAGAAAGGACAGAGCCGACTATACCTCCTTAGAAGGCTGGCGTCCTTCAACATCTGCAATAAGATGCTGCAGATGTTCTATCAGACGGTTGTGGCGAGCACCCTCTTCTACGCGGTTGTGTGCTGAGGAGCTTGACATCCGTGGCAGAGCGACGGGCACTGAGCAGGCTCCTGTCAATCATGAAGAATCTACTGCATCAACTGAACAGTATCATCTCCAGACAGAGGAGCAGCTTCAGCGACAGACTGCTGTCACTGTCCTGCTCCACTGACAGACTGAGGAGATCGTTCCTCCCCCACACTATGCGACTCTTCAATTCCACCCGGAGGGGTAAACGTTAACATTATACAAAGTTATTGTCTGTCTGAATACCTGCATTGTTATCACTCTTTAATTTAATATTGTTTCTTTAGCAGTATGCTGCTGCTGGAGTATGTGAATTTCCTCTTGGGATTAATAAAGTATCAAATTCTCTAAAAAAGTAGGAATTTTCATATTTTTCCATTGTTCAACGCTTACATTATCTGCACTGCCCTTTTCACCGTGCACTTTTTAAAATTTGATATTGTGTCTTGCTTTCCATCAAGACAACCAAACATCAATTGCTTTAAAATCATCGTGACCCCGTTTTTTAGCGAACTCCTCTGACTTTGCCTTCAGCACTGGGCCACTGATATTCACGCCTCGCCCACTAACTACTGTATAGAAAACCATTGATCTAGAGCTTCTTCGACTTCTGGATCCTTTCCATCACGTTTTCTTTTGGATGTTCCTGTTCGTCCTTTCTGTAATGCCCATTCCTCACGCAGTTGATTTTCTTGTTGTAAGAGACGTGCTATGGTAGATTTTGGTACACCAGTTATCTCAGCGAGCCTATGACGGCTTGTATTAAATGGCTGGTGTGGCGGACAGCCGGGTCCCATGCCTGGCAGGGACGCCCCTGCTACTTATGTTCCGGGGGAGCAGCCATGGACAGCTCAGTACCTCCCCCGGGTCGCTTGGTGGCAGCCTCCCTGGCCAACGGTGATTCCCCAACCTCCCGCAGGGCTCCATGGACGAATCTTCAGCCCCACTCGGAAGTAAAACTGAATACGGTACGGTAGTGGTGACGGTAAGACTATTAAACAGACACGTGCTACTCCACTCTAAGGTTGTACTAGCCAAACTTACTCGTGCTTCTTCGACAGGCAATGAAAGATGACTGACTGGCAGCATGCATCTGCTACTGTCTCAATTAAGAGTTTAAATTATGTATTAGTTCCTTGAGATTTGGCCCAAATAAGCGGCTGCCCCAATTAACCAATTGCCCAATTAAGCAGAATCGACTGCATTGTTATGTAAAGACAGCATTACACACATACAAAGAGCAGCATTGACACACCCCTTTAAGTTTTACTTACTTATTTGACTGACGGCTTTATGTAAGGCGACTTACAATATTTGATTTCATTTCTTTTTTTGTTTTGTTCAATTGGAGCACAGACAGGATGAAGTGACTTGATCATTGTCATACAATGACACAACCTCAGGGATTGAAGTCCAAAGCCTTAACCATTACACCCTGATGCTTGGTGTTTGTCCACTCCATTCCAAAATAAGCTCAGTGGCATTCTAGATGTTACCCCAGATGTAATATGCACATGGTCAATAATTTACAAATAATGTATGACGGTGTTAAGTTGTAACTGAAACAACACATCATAAACAGGCTGCATTCTGTACTAAATAAAAAGGCTGTCACTGCAGTCAATTAATTTATGCAGTTTTTCACAATTATAAATAATCACAAAGAATAAGAGACCAATACATTTACAGGTTATTGTTCTGCCTTTGTGAAAGGGCAGGAAATCACTTAACTGGAAACTTTTGCTATTAAAAGAATATAGTTCCATCTTTTGATTTTATTTACTTTAATATATTTTTTTAATAAATAAAGAATACAATAAAATAAAAAAAATTGAATGTGTTATGCTGTGTATATTGAAAATTGTTTACATTTCTTTAATTTTGCTAGAAATACTTTCACTTCCACTTTTTGGTTAGCACCTTTATATAAAGAACATACATTTTATATCCAACTTTCAGTTGATCAAAAGAAAAACTAACTTTCTTATGGATTGCTTGCCTCTGTGCTTTTGTTATCAAAGTTGTTGCATTTTAATATCCCCAATAACCAACTTTTACTTTATTTGGATAACAAAGAATTAAATCACAAATTAATCAATAGTACAATTAACAATCTCTCTTAGAGCAATATTTTAAGAAACACAGTGTTTAAAAATTACTGTGCACCATGCAGGAAATGCTTAATATCTTAAAATAAGATTTAACCTCTAAAGAAAGTTGTATGTTGTGAAGTCAAACCTATTAGTCTCACTAAAGTTAGTCTGTATAGTTTCATGATCTGAAAATTGAGTAACATTAGCCATACCATTCTTTTCATCCAATTGCTTAAGTTTCTCTTGAGAACCCTGCAGTTCAGCAATTTTTTGTGAAAGGTGCCGCTGGGTGTCACTGAGGGTATCTTCCACATGATTTGTTGCTGTCCTGGTGAGAGAGGCCATACAAAAAGGCATATCAGTTCAGCTTTGTAGAGGGAATCTGATTACAGAGACAGAGCATTCTCAAATAATTTTTTAGGTTAGTTTATTGTTAAAACTTTATTAATACCTTTGAGTATATGGAACTACCACACCAAGACATAGTAACCTTTCATTTTTTGGCTTACCCAAAAACTAGTATAAATCAATTCAACATTGATTTTTTTGTATTTATACAATGCCACAAAATACCTCAAAGAGAAAGTGAAATGTTTTCTAAAAATAGAACAATTAAATACACATGCCTCTTAATATAAAAAACTTAATTAACTTCAGTTTGGCACGTTACCTTCCATATTACTAGGTAGGTTAAATGAATGGTGTTCTCTTGTATTGACTCAATCATTTCACCACTGACTTCAGTTATTTTTGTGGATCTCAAAGTAAAGAATAAACTCTGTGAAGCAACGAGCTTTCAAGGTTTATATGTTCAGTATTTCTAAAGTTAATGAAACTATTTTCCTTATTGTGGAACTGATTAAATTTGTAGTTAAGTAAAGCAATATTTCTTTGTTGGTTTAATGACCATTTCCCAGTTATTTAAAAAAAAAAAAAAATATGCAGCCAATGGGGCAGCAGAAGATAAGTGAGACAGAACCTCTAAAACCATGTGAATACACTCATTTTGAGGCTAAGAGTATTCATGAATATTAATTCATGTCTTGAGAGTCGCATCAAAAAATGTTTTTTACAAATATATAATTAATTTCTGTAAGACTCCACCATCTTCAAACCTCCCTGTTATTCTCTTTATCCATCTTTTCCCCAGGACATAGTTACTAGTAGGTAGCTTAAAGAATTCCAACATTGCAGTTGTACTCCAATACCAGTGGAAACTGAAAACCTAATTTTTTATTTTATTTTCAAGTATATTTGTACTGGATATATCTGAAAGGGCTGTGGACAGCAGCACCAAGATAAGAGTTGTAAACTGGGCAGAAATAAGAACTGTTTCATGAGGATGTTAAGGGGCAGGTGGCTCCACAGACACATGGGGATCCTGAGCCTCTTGAAAAAGACAGTACTGTACATGGCTGTTAAGTGAAAGCAGGTAGACACTTCCAGGGAAATCTGTAGCCAAGGTGCCCGTTCTTGGGCAACAAGACTAATGATGTAGTGAAAAAGTCAGTACGGGAGATGTGGCAGTGTATGGGCAAGTGAGTTCTAGCCAGGTGTCCCTGAAGCAACATTAGGCCAGCAGCTCATCTAGAAATGGCCCCAGCAGGAAATCTACTAACAAGCAATTTTTCTGAAGCATAATAATGACAGCAGTAGCAGCTTGTCTTGTAATTATTTATTAGTTCTTTGAAAAAATACTTAAGGTAATGTTGTATTTACCTCAGTGAATTGTAATTTGCTTTAGTCCTGTTCAATTCTTCCTCTGTGGTTGTTGCCTTCCGGGAAAAGATTTTGCTTTCCTCTTCAAGGGAAAAAATGAGTTCCTTCATTTTTCCTTGCTCAGCTTTATAATCCAAACGTTCTTTCTCAAGCTTCAAGGATAACAAAATATGAGATTATATCCAAAACTTGATATACACTGTTTTTTTCCATTCATTGTGGTATATAGCAAATAAAATTTAACATTTTATACACCATCTCTCTATTTTCATTTAAAATACTGTTGACTATACTGATACTGTGTTGAACGATGAAATTCATATTTTAGTTCAAATTCAAAGATTTTCAAAGAAGTGCCCCAATATCATAATGTAAGGGAACAGCTTAGAAGAAACATTAAAGGGGTCTAAGAATGTTGCTCAAAAATGCTTAGTCTCTAAATGCTACATATGCCCTCAACATCCCTAAAAGCACATTGGTCATAGGATATCTGTCCATTGCATGCTACACCTGCATACATAGCACAATATGTGGTCACATCATAGATGCATTTAAGGATGTTATTGTCTAGCACCATGAACCATAAGGGGAAACCAATCTAAGCGAAGTTAAAATTTTTTTTTTTTTTTTAAGTTCCCGAAAAAATCTGCAAAATTTAACAGTGATTCATATGGTAAACCCAATAATTTTACACAGGCTAGAGTGCCATTGTGATCACTAATCAAATTCTGTATATAGCAGAAGCATTCTCTCTTTCTGTACAATGTTCAAACACTCAAGTTGACTGTTTCATTTGGTTTGCTTTTATGAAAGACTCCTTTTTTGTTCAGAATGATGTTACAAGTGCAGTGGACTGTAAACAAATTGCAAGTACAACCTGCTATTTGGGCTGATAATAGTATTAAGCAGAATTTGGAAATACTCACAATGGCAAATGACAAATATCATAGAAACTGTGCTGAGAAAAATAAAAAGTACAAATAAACAAGTAAAATGACAGTTGTCACCAAGTGACTCTTGGTAAACATATAAATATCCATTCCTTATAGTTGATGCAATTAATGTGCAAATGATACCTATTTTAAAAGTTTCTATAATTGTGAAAAAAAGCTGGAACCCGGCTATCAGTTTGGCCCTGGTTTGTGGTTTGGAGGAGCAGTGAGTGGTATTTGTGCAGATTTATGAGGTGTTAGGCCAGAATTATACTTCACGCGACGCAACGCATGCTGCAGCAGACGCTCCTGCTATGCAAGTGTTGAAGTGTTTATACTTGCGCGCGTACTTTACGTAAATCTGGAGGAATCCACCAGGTGGCAGTGCGAGATATTATCAACGGTGAGAACATGTTCAGCTTCTCTGTGTTGTGAATTGCCTAGAACATCCATTAAATTCCGATGACACCTTACCGCAATATCTCTGAAAAGGATGTTTATTGATTAAATCCAGGGATGTGTCCATTCCAGCAAGCATTGGGCACGAGTGAGAAACAATCCCTGGAAGATGCCTCGGCTCATCGCAAGGTGAATACAAGCACACACATACACTAGCGTCATTTTAGCGGCACCATATCCCCAAATCTGCATATCTTTGGAAGGAAACTGGAGCACACTGAGGAAACCCAGCAGGAAAACGTGTAAACTCCAGGCAGGGAATATCAGCAACGTGACTCCCTGCCAGACAGCAGCGCTAACGCTCCGCCACTGTGTCACCCCATGCGTGTAATTATTAACAGTATTCATTATTTAAACGAAATTACCGATTTATCTGTAAAATGTAATATACATACTTAAATGCTTTTCATCATGAAAGTGATATCAAGTATAAATCTAAGGATTCTAAATGTGCAGAGAGTTGGAAAATCATACATTTAATGTGCTCAGTGTGGCGATCTATTGCTGGCGATTCGCTGCTGTCAGGAGCAGAGGATGCCCTAGAAAAAAAGAGAGCACAGAAGACGGTATGTGAGAATTTTAAAACGTATCGTGTCATTACGATCGGGAATATGCGACGCTTGAATATAAAAGCACCATCAATACATCTGTATGTCGGCATTTTGCTTCACCACATCGAACCATTTATCAAATATCAAAGCGTGACACCGATCTCGTACGATCCTCAAAGCGGCTTTCTGTCACATGTAGATAGTAAACAGAGACTCTGACGTCACATTCCAACTTTTAGCACACTGCGCCCCCCGACTTTTTGCTGGTACTGCAACTCGCGCACGCGTCGCGTTAATTTCTGAGGACCTGCTCAGAGGACGCATTAAATGAACGCTCAGAACGTGTGGCGGCCATGATGCGGGTGCGTACGCGTTCTGAGCGTGAAGTATAAATGAGCCCTTAATCACTAATGATTAAAAAAAATTAACAACATACTGTACAAAGTGGAATAAAAGAGCTGAGATGTATCAAGAAGCCTTTGTTACTTGTAGAAACAGTTGCTATCCTGGGCTTAAAATTCAGCCTAGTTAATTTAAAGAAGAATTTTTATGTTCTAATATTGACATTTAAGCCATCATCTATCCAAATGTTTTTCTGAACCCACATTTTAAATGTAGGATTATGTGTAGCTAGTATTATACTGGCATCACCAGACACAAGGCTGAAACTAGTTCTGGATAGGATGCTAGTTGTAATAATCCAATTTCTACATTCAATAATCAGTTTAACTTAAGGTCACCAGTAGGAGGCATGTCAGACAATGAACTTTTAAGAACACATAATTCATTTTCATTCTCTTAATTTAATTTGCAGGTCACCTTGAAGCAATATTCATTCAAGTATTCAGTGTAACATGTTAGCTGAAGAATTTAGAATAAAAATGCATATATAATTAAGTGTTATAACAAATATTTAGCTCTGTATCCATACAGAAATTTGTACTGCTTTTGGAGTATTTGTTATGATAACATTGATTATCTTCCAGGCAACAATCAGACAAATTCAAAAGGCAAATGAGGTACAGCACAGGTATGTGATATCATTTTATTAATTTATTTTTTCTGGGGTGTCATATGTAAGGGTGCACAATTCCAAACTGTGTGATATATTTATACACTTATTCAGACTTTGGTGGCTTAATTCACTAAAGGGCTTTTGGAGGGCCATTTCATCTTACCATTTGAATATCTGCTTGTAAATCTTCTATTTTCTGTTCCAGGTGTGCTTTGTCATTAATAGCTTTCTCTTGCGTTATCTGTTTAAAAAAAAAAAAAAATGAAAGAAAGAAAGAAATTCAATAAATGAAAGTATTTGATGATTATTTTCTTATTTTTATCTAATATTATTAATTTAAATACGCAGATGACAAGAATTTCAAAGTTTTGCTGTTAATGCTAACTTGATATGGAACAATAATTAAAATATTCAGTATTTTTAGATACAGAGTTTAAATCAAATATTAATTTTAGATGGGATGCTAATAGTAAAGATAAGATGTAATCCTACACTATATTCACTGGCACCTAAGAAGACTTCTAATTGATCTACTTGGCATTACTCCTTTCTAGCACTACAGTATTATAAAACTAACCACATTAAATAAATATTCTCCATACATTACAAGGCTTGTGTAATTTACCAAAAACCATGTTCAGGTTTACTGCAATAACAAACTAATCATGCATATTTTCAAATGACTACTTTCTATGAACATGGGTGTAAAAGTCTTCGTTGTTGAACTGTGATATAATAATAATAATAATAACGAGAGTTCTGAGGAGTCAATGCCTAGCCACATCAGGCACAAGGAAGGAACCAACCCAGGATGCAAGTCCATTGCAAGACATCCTTAGGCACACTATGCTAATCTGGAGTCTTCAGTGAACATGCATCTCTTAAGACTTTAGAAAAGAAAACAGGTCTCTGTAGCAATGAGGAAGCAGCACTTACCATTGCTGCATTGTGCCCCTCAAGCAACCAAATCTACAAAATTTGGGGTTGGATGTCAATTCCATTTTTTTTTTTTTTACCATTATTCTTTCCCTCAGACTGTCACGCTCTGTTGACATCCTTCGCAAGTCTGCAGCAGCTTCATCTCTCTCTGCCTCAACACGACGTAGAATAGCCTGTGCTGTAAGGCTTGTTTTTGGAGACTTAGGGGACTTGATGATCTCCCGACGCAGTCTTGCTATTTCTTCCTGGGCCTGAATAAAAACAAAACACAAGTAAGCCATTTATTTTGCAATGGTTATGACAGGCATACATTTTAAAGTCTGTTTATTTCTCTTCTAAGTGTAACAATGCTTTCTTCAAACTGCCTTCATCCCAAATTCTCCCCCAAAATTGCACCAGTTCTGATGACCTCATGATTAGTGTGGCTGGGAAAAAAGAAACTATAAAGACAGTACACTGGCAAGTATTGATCAGTTCATCCAATGTATCAATCCAATGTTATTCCAACTTTTTCCATTCAGTGCATTTAAGCTAACATGACTGCACTCTAATATCACAAAGCAGCATTTGAGTCATGCTACACTTCAATTATAGCTAAACACTAAAAGCTAAGCCCAGCCACACAGTTGATAAGGTAGGTCAGGCATTAAAAACAGCTGTGAGAAAACAACTCCTAATTGAGCGTATCTAGAGTGCCTGGGCCACTTGAGACTAATTGTTTTGATTGAAGCTGTTAGTGCTCCGTAGGCACAATCATGCAACTTCTAATTCAGAGAGCACTGTTGGCAAATTTGCCATGAATATTTTACTTTTATAGTAGCAGTGGACCTTACCTGACCATAGAGCATGTTGGTCTTGTCTCGCTCAGCTGTAAGGACTTTCACATTGGCTTGAACTTCCACCAGGTGGCGCTCATATTTCTCTAGCATGGCCTGTAAATCATCTCGCTCTCGCAGAAGTTGAATAATTTCTGATTCTGAGGTTCCTCCCTTGAGAACAACAAGAGGCAGAATGTTCCCAAAAATGCTTACAAAGCATGTTAGTTAACAATAAAGTATCCATCCATTTTCCAACCCGCTGAATCCGAACACAGGGTCACGGGGGAAAGCTGGAGCCAATCCCAGCCAACACAGGGCACAAGGCAGGAACCAATCCTGGGCAGGGTGCCAACCCACCGCAGGACACACACAAACACACCCACACACCAAGCACACACTAGGGCCAATTTAGAATCGCCAATCCACCTAACCTGCATGTCTTTGGAATGTGGGAGGAAACCGGAGCGCCCGGAGGAAACCCACGCAGACACGGGGAGAACATGCAAACTCCACACAGGGAGGACCCGGGAATCGAACCCAGGTCCCCAGATCTCCCAACTGCGAGGCAGCAGCGCTACCCACTGCGCCACCGTGCTGCCCTAACAATAAAGTAGCATTTGCTAAACACTTGTGTTTATAACAGCACAGAACATCACACTACATCTTGCTTATGCAGCAGGTTGCAATGCAGTCTAATATTTTTTTGGACTCCAGCTTTAATCTTGGATAGTATGTCTTGTATCTGTATGTCTTCACATTGTTTGTATGTATTTTCTTTCGATCAGGCAATTCAAATTGGACTGCAATGAGTAATGTTGTCATGTGTGAGTTTTGCAATGGACTGGCAGGCTGTCCAGGACTAGTTTCATGGCCTTATCTAATGATTCTTCATTAGGTTCCCAGTGTTCCTTGACTTTACACTGGATAAAAGGAGTTCAGGAAATGGATGGATAAATTGTGAACTGCTTTGTGAGGTAAAATCCATTATAGTTACACATTATAATAAGCTTGGATCAATCTTCTTTTCTTCTTATTGGAATCTCACTACAGACAGCCTAAACTAAACAAACTTGATCCATGCTAACAACCCTTGACCCAAAACTTTCATGATTCTTTTTAGTTATGGCTTTTTGAAAATGTTCACAACATAAAAACACATGGGGTCAAATGCCACGTGATCATGTTATTATTTTTGGTTGGCCAGTAATGAAAACCAAAGTTACAGAGGAGCAGAAGTCAAATATAGATAAAGGGGTTGTATTCAATGTTACCATTAGATGGCAGTACAACATAACATCTGTTCAATGTTCAAGCAGTTCATGGAAGTAGTAACTTACTTAATCAGTGATTCTGTAAGGCAGGTGTAATTGTAAATGCTTAAATCACACAATTTATTGGAATTTAGTTCAAGATATTTTGGGGGAAAAGTATTCTAAAAGACACATGCTCATAAAAAATAATTCCCATTCCCACACAAAAATATCCACAAAGGGCATGGACTAATATTAAAAATAGCAAGCTATTAAGGAAGAAGTTGGTTTATGACTGCCTTTCGGCATGCAGTAGTGCCTCCAAGGTTTACTTGCCCATTCATTCATATTTATTATTCCAATTGTCTTTTGGTCAGATTATGCTCATTCAAAGCTAAAGCGATCACAACTTCCAAATGTATCATTAAAGGAGAAGGAGCAGATATTAATTAATGACTTAGATCAGCTAGAAAGGCCCTGTAAACTAACTGCAAAAACATTTGTATTTCAAACATATATACTCCAAACATATACACATAATACAGCTGGCAACTTTCACCTTTAATGCAGGTGTCCTCGAGGGACTCCTTCCCCAAGACTTGCTACGGAGAGATCTTGAGTTTCGGCTTTTCAGCATCTTCCTTAGGCACTCGAGTTGGTTTTTGTAGTAATCCCGGTCTTCTTCCAAAGACTTTATAAATGAATCCAGTCGTGATGGCGACCCAGCTTTTTTGGGTGCCTTGTTCTTTCCAAATCCTAAAATATTCTCCTTTTCTAAAATAATAAAAGAGAAAATCAATGAAACTGCTGGTGATATATATTGCACTGTAAAAAATAAAACATACCAACTAAACACTCAGTTTATATAGCATCTTTCATGGGAATTACACTTGAAATTTGCCTTGTGCTTTTAGAGATCAATACAATTTCACAATAATTCCTATTCATACAGTATTTCTTGTATGCCTCATTGGTCTCCTAGATAATAGGTGGTGGATCTGAAATATTGGCTTTTAAAATATCAAAATATTGTATTTAATACACAGTTTTTGTGCACTTTTACTCTGCTTTGTTATTCACTCTTTTCCCTATGAATGACAGTGCTACTTTGAAAACCAAATTAAAATGTTTCAGCTAGAAATTGCAGCCCAGTTTTCTCATCCAGCATACAAAACAGTGGGCATAACTGGTATGAGGAGGTTAGGAGCATGCGCTGATACATCGCCTTGCCGCACCCACCACATGAAAAAACAATCAGGATCCCAGAGTAGGACCCGAGTACAGTCATGCAACGGGTGACACCTCAGCACCACACTAGTTCAAATGGAATGGAACAGTGTGAGGTTTTTTTATGGTGGCTGGAGTGCCAATTCTGCCACCAACTCCCAAGTTTTCCCTGCAGGTTGGAGGGCCTACTTGCAGGGCTGGATGCAGATTAACGTCATACCCAGGAAGGAGCAATTGCAGGTTAAGGGGCTTTGCTCAAGGGCCCAACGGAGTAGAGTCTTGTGGCATTTACGGGATTTGAACCAGCAACCTTCTAGTTGCCAGTGCAGATTACTAGCCTCAGACCCATCACTCCACATAACTGGTAAGCTACGAGGAATATGTTTATGAATTGCAAAAAACACAAGACACCCAGCTTGAATCATTATTCTAAATGGTAGCCATACTCTACTTCCATTTGTGGCAAGGAAGCTAGGACTTCGTCAGGAAAAGCATAAGTCATTACGTACATGATACCAGTGGGAACTAATGCAGGGGTGCCCAGTTTAGTGTCAGCTAGTTTTGACTCTCCCAAAACATGGTACTGGTTAACAGAACTCCTTGCTTAATTAGCCACTTTTTTGACTATTGCTGCAATATGCATTTTTAAAAATGTACAGTGATTTCTTTTGAACAAATTTTAAGACATTTCCATATAGCTGACATTTCCAAATGCTGATTATTTTTATTGCCTGTTAAGGAATTTCTGTTTAGAATAAAACATTTTTAAAAAAACACATACAATTTTAAAGGATAGAATCAGGAGAGTATCTCCAAAAGCCATTCACACTAATTAAAGCTGCTGTTTTACTACATCTTGTAATTTTAAGGTTAGTATTTTAATACTGCGCGAATAATGTAAAAAAACAACACATATTATAATGAAAACAGATCGCTGAGCTTTACATTTCAAATGTCACCTCAGACATTCTTCGCAAAGTCTAGCATCATAGGCATTTCCATCATTTCTTTTAACATGACTTTTTGATTACACTAGAAAATGTGATGTCATGTAGTACAGATATTATTATTCTTGCTATTAAGATGGCTCATGGGGATTTTTAAACATTTTGAAGTGTCAGGCATTATTATATCTGCTTGCACTTTTTGATAATTCCACACTAGAGTGCCAATTATTACTCTGATTAGTAGGCCATGTGAAGTAACTAGCTTGAATATGTACCATTAATATATATTTTATTTTATTATTTTTCTACTTGTACCAGTCTTGGAATTAGCAGACACTAATAACTTTGAATAATATTATAACATTTTGTAAGCTACTGTGTAACATTATGTACCAGAATTCCAATGTGAGTTTTATAGTTTGGATTTACCATAGTACAACACTCACCTGATGCTCTATTTTTTTCAATCTTTTCAGTAAGCCTCTCTTTTTCCACTTGCAGCTGTTCTAACAAACTGTGTAAATTTTCATTTTCATTTGATTTGGCTTTTAGCTCCTCTTTGACTTTCTCAAGTTTGAGAGACAAACTTCCAGATTCCTGTAAATCATCAAACAAAATGGTTTTCTTGTAAATGATGCTGAAATTCTGAGTCATTTTTACATTAACAAGACACATAGGCAGCTGGGTCAGAGTCAATCCATGTTGCCTTTAGGGTTAACCAAGCTAAAACGTATGAAAAGCAATACGGGTATTTCATTAAAATTAAAGATCAGTCAATATACAAAGTCAAGAAAGTAGAAATCATTAACCTTATACAGATGATGTGATGTTGGTTTGTAATTTATTGATCAGCTTCCTTTCCAGTTAACGAAAAACAGAAAAATGGTGGATGATGTGGATGGTCATTGTGACATCAGTGTTTCTTATTGACTACAAATATGAAGTGTTTTAATGATTTTGCTTTTATTTTATTTGACCTCCTTGCTGATATGTTATTTAGTTTTTGTCACTCCGTTCTTCTTCCTTTGACTTTTCATTTACAAGAAATAGATGTAATATGTGGCAAACATGATCTATAATTAGTCACTGTGATTTATACTTTATATGTGATTTTTTGGTATGTTTTTATATTTTACACTTAGCTTGCATTTACAGAAACATATACAAGTATCTTAGCTTGTACTAGGAATATAAGTTAATAAATGAGTTGAAGAACAGAGCTCTTTTAAAAAATAAATATTCATAAAGAAACTAGACATGATTAGAACTGAAGACCTGGAAATTAGTAAGTTTCTGGCTGCAGTAATACCTAGGTTGGCAGCTGGCATCATCACTCATCACCATCCTTGAACTCGGCCATCAATAGATGTAAAACTGAGAACAGAATAAGGGCACCACACAGGAAAAGGTAGGTGCAAAGTATTTTGTATAGTTTTTTTTTATTTATACAGTTTCCAAATAATAATTAAAGTGCAGTGTGATGTCTTCAAATAAATAAATAAATATTCCATAAAACATAACCTTCCAAGAAGGTTAAAATCAGCAATAAATATGTTAAACTCTGATAATAAAAGATTGTTTAGAATCAGATTCCTTTAAAAATCCCACTACAAGCTCTGAGTGTCTCTCTTACATGTCTCCCCAGCTCACCCTTCCGGTCTTACATTCACCAGAGATGCTGGTAGCTGTGGTCCCTCCCTCCGACTCATCCCAGCCATCTCAGCCAGTCACTGCTGGGATGCTCACAGCCGGATTTCCATCATCCAACAACTAATCCATAGTCCAACAGGTCCCCTGGAGTACTTGATTGCTCCCCGCTCAACCAAAATTCATAGCGAGTATGATCTGCTACCTCCTCTGCCGCGCCTGCATCCACTGAACCCGAGTCACATGGTTTTTGATTAAAATTAACTAGCTGTCACGGACACCCTAACAAACCTCATCACAAGTTTTATTGGGCAAATATTGGAACCATTATTTGAGTAAGAAAATAAAAAAAGAGGGCAGCTAAAACACCCAGACTTTAGTCACAATAGGTTAACATCACAGTGGCATCCAGTCTTTGAACCTTTTCTCTGAACCAGATCATCTACCTGCACACCCTTTTACACCAAATGTTTGATGATGTTGATGTGGTGTCTTCACAAATGTTTGTTTAAAAAAAATTAAAATGGTATTAAAAAGCAGGCTTCAGCTATTAGTTTCTGTTCGAGTGTTTTGTCTTCCATCGCCTGTTCTAAGGTGTGGGTGTGTTTCTGGACTGGCATTAGGCAGAGACCCAAATTATGCAAATATTTTAAAGGATTTTATTGTTTTCTGTGTCATACTCTAAACAAAAAAGCAAGGAGTTCAAGAGTTAAGTGAATTAACTCATTTAGCCTTCGCTTTCTGTTTTTACCTAATCTTGCAGCTTGCTGTTAGCCATAAAGCTAACTTATGCATTATCCATAATTATTCCATTTTTTTATTTACAATACAGCATACCTTTTAAGTATTTTTGCATACTTACACCATTGTTCTCTAAAGAGTGATCATGCATTTGTGAAAGATGAAATATTGCTACAAAATTCAATGAAGTAATGCTTACTGATTTCAGCTCTGCTATGGAGGTATCCAACAATGTAATTTCTGATTCTTGTCTCCTAATCAGAGTCTGAAACAAAAGCCCAGCTTTACTTTCAATGGGTATAGCAATAGATTATTTTGAAAACAGAATGATGCCAATGCCATTTTATATCAAAAACAGCTTAATGTCTTGCTTGCTTCATATAGTGGAGTCAGCAATAAAAAGGTAAAAACTGTTAACAGGTCTCAAAGTGCAGGAAGATGTCTTTTATAATTGCAAAAAAAGGAACAAGAACTAGGCCTCCCCTTAAATACTTCAGCGAAAAACTAATGAATGGCTGAGTTGAGCAATAGACAAAGAAAACAAAATAATGTGTGTATAGTATGCAGAATGCATCAATAGTTAGTATTTCACGGTTTTAAATGGTTATGCAAAAATATACAGTAAATTAATTTTGCTGTATTTACACAATCACACATATATCTGGCCTGCATTTAAGTTCAAGTGTTTTAACATGTACTAAGATTATTAGGTGCACTGTACATTTTGGCATTGGTATATGACATAATACATAATACATCCAATGCACCAAAACAATTTCTCAAAAGAATTAAAATTTGGTTAAAAAAACACTACTGAAACTGCATTGTCAGACATGAAGAAACATTCATTTAGATGGAAATAGTACGTTTAGATTTATTATACTTTCTCTTGCCATGCAATTATCAAAACCTGCTCACTCTGGATTATGATTTTTGTCATCTCAATGCCAAATGTCAAATAGGCTGTGAAAGTTTATTAATGGGTGATGATCATTCTAGCTTCCTCCATTGTTACAACCCAGGTTTTCCATAGGATGCCTTTGGAAGCAACTGCAACTCTGTTACATAAGCTTTAAATAAGATTGTTTTAAGAATATCTGAAATATAAAGCCTTCATTATTCCCAGATCTGGAGCTACAGTACAGTGAATTTCTCCTTGATGTTTCTATGTTCCATTAGTTATGCAAACTTTTATCATAAATTCAATAATTAAGTAATAACTACACACAATACTTACTATTACACACATTTCTCATTAGTAATGTTAAAACAATGATAATTTTCATATATTCATCTGGTTATCTAACTATGTGACTAAAACCAGGACTTTGTGTAGACATGTAAATGTAAGCTGACAGATCACAGACTAGATGTATATGTGTCTATGAACTGATAGCCTATTCTCATTAAAGTAATTTTCTTCATTTTTTTCCTGCCACATCAATTAATTAATTAATTCCAGTTTATTTATGTTACTATTTATTGTTGAATATAGTTTTTGCATATGTAAGATTGCTCTTAATGTGCATTACATTACAATAGGTTGTGTTCCCTTTTGATCAAAAACATCTCCCACTGCCTGTTTAGGAATATTTCTTGATGGATATTTCTGTTCAGTACTGTATTAAATTTCTAAATAATAATGGTTATTTTTCTTTTTTATTAATTTTTGGATACTTTGGGGAATTCATTCTATCACCATTTTGCAGTTCTAGATTTCATGGGCACCACCATATTGTTTATTTACAGTGATGTGCTTGCCATGTGACCAGCACATCATGGCAGCCATGATTTAGAAGATGGGCGTTAGCTTTAAACAACTGAATTTTGGTAAAACCTAGGAAAACTAGTGAGACTAGCATTTGATCAATCAATAAAAAAATATTTGAGAAAATCTTTGATTTAGAATTTTTGTTTGTTTTGACATATATGGGTAGCATTTTGGTTTTGTTGATGATCTCAAAAGAACCTGTATGACTTGGTCCTTGCTTTGACTTACTGTATGTCACTCTTTTGTTTTCTCATTTGAAGAAAGATGTTTGCTCACCTCTGCCACTTGCAATTAAGTTCTTTTCGAATACCAACATAACACAACCTATCAGTATGCTTCAGATTCTACTTATAATAACAATATATTTATTCATATAGCACATTTGACAGATTGAATGCAGCTAAATGTGCTTTATGAAAAATGACCTTACCAATTATATATTGGTTCTTAGTTATAAAACTTAACTAGGGGGCTCCGCCCCCTGCTCGCTTCGCTCGCCAACCCCTGGTGTTGGGAATGACAAAAAAGCGTGATGTATGAATGAGATATAGAATAGTGTGAAGGTGTAGATGATGCAAATATAAAGCAAACAATAAAGTGTGTGGCACAGTGTAAAGGTTTATTGGAAAATTTCTTTGTACACGCCGTTTAAGTGTAAAAGGTAATTCCAGGTCAGAACTTGTAATGTCAATGAAGATGGTTATTGTTGTGATCAGAGTCAAGTTTGTCAGAGCTTAGAAAGAGTTGTGTCTCTCCAGGAAGTAATGGAATGACTTGGGAATTTATGTTTTCCACATTAATATTTTTTGGACATAATATAGTGCGTTGTGTTAAAAGGGGCATTTGGTCTAATGAGATTGCTGTTCCAAATCTGTCTGTAACTAAGTCGTCGCAGATAAAGGCTTGAGGAATTGTAATAATATGTGGGTGAAGTCCATCTGTATTGGTGAGTGTACCATCTCCCAGTTGTAATAAGCAATTGTTATGATCTGGTTCTGGACATCGCATGTTTTGTACTAACTGTATCTTTTGAAAGCGATGCCAATTGTCTGCGTATTTTAAGGTACACTGAACAATAGCTGAGCGCATGGCATGTGTAAGAATAGCTAAGCACTGTCTAAAATCTCCTCCTAATAAAAGTACTTTTCCTCCAAAAGGAATATTATTATTCATAAACGTTTGTAGAGGTTTATGAATGGTGTTGAGTAAGTGACTGGATGCCATTGTACATTCATCAATAATTAACATTTTTGCAAGACGGATGTCACGTGCAGTGCCACCGTTAATGTTCATAGTGGATACCGATTTGTAGGATCTAATGCAGTTGATAAAGATTTCACTTTCAGGTACATCGTTAGTTAGAAGCTTCTGTAGATATTCAGGATATGAATGTAAAGGAGGCAGTCTAATTTGACCCTTTTGACAACAACGTGTAAATGTATTACTTGTATTGCCAGTTGTTTCTTCAGGGAAGTGAACTGAATGACAGTGATTGCAAATGACATTCATTAATCCGAATGAATTTTCCTGGTGTATGTTTTGCTTGTGCCGTTTGAGAGGCGCGTTGTTGCATGTGTAGTATTTGGGACGTGTTGTTTTGGAGCTGTAATCCATTTGCCTGTGCTGTGTGAGAATCCCGTTCTATCCTTCGTTGCCTTTAACGTATGTCTGAGACGGGAGGTGTTTCGTTTTGAATCCGTGCCTGTTGCGATGCAGCACTTTGATTGATAGATTGCGTCATGTGGATCTAGGATGTAGATTTGTGCATATTTGCGTTGTTGATTTGTTTCAGGGTGCACTGTTCCAATGCGATGCAGTATTTGTGCACATATGCGAAAGCAGTATGGGCCATTGCCTTTTGGTGGCCTGATATTTACTCCGGTAGATGCAAAAGCAAATGAACTATTGTAGGATCTAATGCAGTTCATAAAGTTTTTACTTTTAGGTACATCGTTAGTTAGAAGCTTTAGTTGAGCTTTGCATTTTTGGAGCCGAGACATTTTTTCTTCTAGAAATATGGATAAGTAATAAGGAGTATTGCACTCACTGTTAATATGGAGCCTTTTCTGCAGTTGAACGGTTAATAGTGCCTTATTGTAATGAGATCCACCTATGCTGCATAGTGTGAATTGTGTTTGGTCCCGTTATCTGAGCGGTATCGTTTTGTACCTGTGATTGTGAATTCATGACTTATTTGTTCTTGAGCGTGAGAAATATGGATAAGTAATAAGGAGGATCGCACTCACTGTTAATATGGAGCCTTTTCTGCGGTTGAACGGTTAATAGTGCCTCATTGTAATGAGTTCTACCTATGCTGCATATTGTGAACGTGTTGAGATGACGTATGTTTAATACGGACGGTTCATTTAGAAATGGGGCTTTGTGTGTCATTTGTTATTTATGTTACTGTGGTCGTGGGTCTGAATCGTCGTTTTTGTGTACGTTTCGTGTGCTATGTCCGATGTCTGTCCCGTTTCGTGTCCAATGGGCTTTGTATGGTGCTCTTGGCTTCTTTTTTTTTGTGTGCTTCTGGCTTGTTGAATCCTCCTCTTTGTGTGCGTCCAGTTTCGTGTGCAATGGGATTAAATCATCCTCTTTGTGTGTGTCCCGTCCGTTGCTTGTGTGTGTGTGTGGGGGGGGGGGGGGGGTGGGGGGTGGTGGTGGGGGTTTGCGGGCTCTTTTTTTTTTTGTGTGCCAGGGGCTTGTTGAATCGTCCTCTTTGTGTGTATCCCGTCCGTTGTGCTTGTGTGTGTGGGGGGGGGGGGGGGGGGGGGGGGGGGTGGGGTGGGGAGATGTTTTGCTCGTGCGGCGCTGTGTGCGTCACCTGCGTTTGACTCCTTTTTTCTCTGCTCACTCCTTTTTTCTGTGGTCTTGTCCGCCTCTCGCGGCGCCTCATTTCTTGGGGCGCCTGCGCAGTACGTCTTTTTGCGGTTACGGCCCATGGCCGGATGTCCCTGCGTCCATCCGGTTTAGCATTCTCGGTTAGTAATATGGATGACTAACAAATTTTTAAAACTTGCATGGTATGACACACTCGTACTAATAACACACTGAGTTCTAACTACAGTATAATGCAGTTGGATCAAAGTACAAGTATCAACCAGAATGTTGCCTTTTGTCTTGATTGATATTGAGCAGGTTACAGGAACTGCTTATGTTTTCAGCTTTAGTATTTCATTCAGTTTAAATGGACTTTAGTTCTGCTGTCAGTTAAAATATATTGTACAGTGCATTCGTGTAATATTCCTATATGATTAGTCCTAGTGTACAGGGTACTATCCTATTTTACGTACACTCTATCTATCTATCTATCTATCTATCTATCTATCTATCTATCTATCTATTTCAATTATATGCTAAAGTTTTTTTTTTGCATTGAACATGTGCACATTTAATAACTAAGGTAAACATTTCTAGATTCCATTAAGAAGTTTGTGAAACATGAGACGTTTTTGTTATGTTACAGCCTTATTCCAAAATGGATTAAATTCATTTTTTTCCTCAGAATTCTACACACAACACCCCATAATGACAATGTGAAAAAAGTTTACTTGAGGTTTTTGCAAATTTATTAAAAATAAAAAAACTGAGAAATCACATGTACATAAGTATTCACAGCCTTTGCTCAATACTTTGTCGATGCACCTTTGGCAGCAATTACAGCCTCAAGTCTTTTTGAATACGATGCCACAAGCTTGGCACACCTATCCTTGGCCAGTTTTGCCCATTCCTCTTTGCAGCACCTCTCAAGCTCCATCAAGTTGGATGGGAAGCATCGGTGCACAGCCATTTTAAGATCTCTCCAGAGATGTTCAATCGGATTCAAGTCTGGGCTCTGCCTGGGCCACTCAAGGGCATTCACAAAGTTGTCCTGAAGTCAGTCCTTTGATATCTTGGCTGTGTGCTTAGGGTCGTTGTCCTGCTGAAAGATGAACCGTCACCCCAGTCTGAGGTCAAGAGCGCTCTGGAGCAGGATTTCATCCAGGAGGTCTCTGTACATTGCTGCAGTCATCTTTCCCTTTATCCTGACTAGTCTCCCAGTCCCTGCCGCTGAAAAATATCCCCACAGCATGATGCTGCCACCACCATGCTTCACTGTAGGGATGGTATTGTCCTGGTGATGAGCGGTGCCTGGTTTCCTCCAAACGTGATGCCTGGCATTCACACCAAAGAGTTCAATCTTTGTCTCATCAGACCAGAGAATTTTCTTTCTCATGGTCTGAATCCTTCAGGTGCCTTTTGGCAAACTCCAGGCGGGCTGCCATGTGCCTTTTACTAAGGAGTGGCTTCCGTCTGGCCACTCTACCATACAGGCCTGATTGGTGGATTTTTGCAGAGATGGTTGTCCTTCTGGAAGGTTCTCCTCTCTCCACAGAGGACCTCTGGAGCTCTGACAGTGTGACCATCGGGTTCTTGGTCACCTCCATGACTAAGGCCCTTCTCCCCCAATCGCTCAGTTTAGATGGCCGGCCAGCTCTAGGAAGAGTCCTGGTGGTTTCGAACTTCTTCCACTTACGGATGATGGAGGCCACTGTGCTCATTGGGACCTTCAAAGCAGCAGAAATTTTTCTGTAACCTTGCCCAGATTTGTGATTCGAGACAATCCTGTCTCGGAGGTCTACAGACAATTCCTTTGACTTCATGCTTGGTTTGTGCTCTGACATAAACTGTCAACTGTGGGACCTTATATAGACAGGTGTGTGCCTTTCCAAATCATGTCCAATCAACTGAATTTACCACAGGTGGACTCCAATTAAGCTGCAGAAACATCTCAAGGATGATCAGGGGAAACAGGATGCACCTGAGCTCAATTTTGAGCTTCATGGCAAAGGCTGTGAATACTTATGTACATGTGCTTTCTCAATTTTTTATTTTTAATAAATCTGCAAAAATCTCAAGTAAACTTTTTTCACATTGTCATTATGGGGTGTTGTGTGTAGAATTCTGAGCAAAAAAATTAATTTAATCCATTTTAGAATAAGGCTGTAACATAACAAAATGTGGAAAAAGTGATGCGCTGTGAATACTTTCCGGATGCACTGTATAACCCTTAATATACCCTTGGACGTAATGTAAGGATTGATTGATTAAGTGGTGTTACATCATTTATTTTTGCTTTATTTCAGGTCTGTTATTCATTATACAGTTATCCAAATTTCAGTTGTATAAAAAAGTATAACACAGAATAGCATGAAAAAATACAGACAACTACATATTTGCTCACTCATGGCTACCGTTAAATAGTGCTCTTTTAATTCTGCTGATAATTATATTTCTTATATTACTGTAATAATATTTAACACCAACCAAAAAAGAAACTTGAAAAAACAAAGACATCTCAGATGTGTATTTTTAAAAGATTCCATGTCGGGTTCATTAAATGTGATGTATTAGCAGTAAAAGTTGTTTCAGCCCCCATGCTGAGAGAGGAATTTGGATTCTATGTAATATGCAGCACACACCTGTAGCTTCTGGTTTTTCAGACGCCTCCCCTTGTCCTTGTCTTGACAGTCACTCAATGACTGTTTCAAAGAATTTTCCAGTTCGATGATGTTATCTCCTGTGGCTGCCTAGAATCATAAGAGGAAAGAATCACTAGGTTTTTTTTTTTATATTGACATTTTCTTCATTTGCTCACTTGCATGGTACTCATACTTCCCTTTCATGCTGGTCAGATGGCAAAAATGATCTCAGAACCTTATAAACAATTTATTTTATCTAAATGCTTTCATTTTAATGGACTTGCTAAGGAACACAGGCCAGTTATGTGAACTATAAACCTGCCCTGCTAAGCTTAAAAAGGCAAACATCCCTATGTCTTAATATTTGCTTTTTTTAGGAAAGCAGCACCAAAAAACAAAAGAGACTTTTTCTTTTGATATAAACATTTTTACAGGTAGGTAACAAATAGTTGGGAGACAGAATCTTCGAGACAGAATCTTCAGATTTTGGCTTATGACTTGGTGCTTGGTTCAGCCTTTGTTTAGATGCCTTGACATATTTTTTAGCATAAAAACCATAAGTAATATGATAGTTATGGACTCTGAACAAATCGGAATCCTATTATGTGATATAATTTTCATCTGTACTTGTACTATTACAGTTGTTCTGTTGTATCATATTGAGGATTACTTGTATTCTTTCCTGTGTATTGTATTGTATTTCCCCTATTTTTTGACAACCACTGAATGCTCATCCTACCTGGAAAGGTGTCTCTGTCGGAATTCCCTTTCCCAATATTTCTGCCATTTTTTCACTACGTTTTTTTTTTTTGAGGGGGGGGGGGTTTCTTGTCTTCTTAGAGAGTCAAGGCTGGGGAGGTGTCAAAAAACTGGGCCTGTTAAAGCCCATTGCGTGTGATTTTAGGCTATACAAAAATAAATTGTATTGTATTATATCTTTGCTTTTTTATTCTTCACCTATTTTAAACCTTTACAGCAATTGTACTTAGAAGGGTGTTTACTTAACTTTTACTATTTGAATATTAATCCATGGCCTGGTATCCAGAATATTAAAAAAAAATCCTTTATGATTTTTAAGGTTGCACAGATCATGAAACATTTTTATTTATGTGGTCACCGACAACACAATTGACACAGGTTTTTCCAACCGATAAAAAAACAACTTGTTTTGATACATCCATCAGCTAAATAAATTTGAATATTAGTTTAAATGAATAACTCACTTAGGTGACCACTATTAACAAATGAGTATTAACCTCACAGGAACTCAGCCCCTGTTTACCTTCACACAGTATAATACATCAAAGCAAACTGATACCAGGACAATTTAGAAAGAATGAGTCCCCAAGACATTTTGCATTTCTCTAGATCACCATGTATTCATTCACTCTGGCATATGCAATGTAATTCTTTCATTTTGACTTAATAGCTAAAAATAATTTCTTGATCATGAACTAAAAGAAATCAGTCTGTAATGTGGTATTAATAATTAAATGATCCACTCATTCATCCATTGTCAGTGACCAACTTTATTTGACAGGCTTGTGAGGTAAGCAAGGCCTAGTCCAACATCAACTAATGCAAAACAGAAAAAGCCATAAAAATATTGCAGTACTCACATTATAGGGATAGTAAATCTAAATAAGTAATTTTTAAAATTATGAATCCTAGGAGGAAAACAAAGTAATGCTTTACGAGAATATGTTCATACATGTCTTCAGGAATGTACAATATATTGAGGGGGAGGGTTCCATCTCTATGATCCATTCACCAGCTTTTCTATGTATCATTTCATAAATGGGATCCAGACCAAAACAAACAACCATACTAGGTATGCTCAAACTAGTCCTCAAACTAAGTGAAAATAGAAAACTGATTTTTGGAAAATTACATTATACAACCTAACAGCATGCATTTGAATTTACAAACTACTGTAAATCCTCCAAGAGAATCAGTCTGAACACAGGGTACAGGAATGCAATGCAAGTGGAAATCAAGTTAAAGTCATCATTACATTACATTACATCTTGCCTGAAGAAGGGGCCTGAGCTGCCTCAAAAGCTTGCATATTGTGATCTTTTTAGTTAGCCAATAAAAGGTGTCATTTTGCTTGACTTTTCACTTTCAAATGTATTTCTGACATAGATTGCAGGTGTATTGTTGGTCATTGTCTTGCTGTAGGATGAACCTCTGTCCTAGTAGAACGCAGACTATAAAGTTTTGCATGGTGCTGCAAAAAATACAGTGGTAACCCATGTGATTCAGAATGCCAGTCACTCTGTGCAAGTCAACAACTCTGCCTTCCAGCAAAAGAACCCCAGACCATCTCACTTCCTCCTCCATGTTACAGCTGGTGTCACACACTGAGGAATATTCCTTTCACCAACTCAACGGCATACAAACACCCTGTGTGATGAACACAAGATTCAAATTTTGATTCGGCCCGTAACACTTTCTTACAGTCTGCAGTAGTCCACAGCTGGTATTTCAAAGCCCTATTTTGTCCTTTAAGGAACGGCTTTCTTACTGCCTCTCGCCTTGTCAAACCTGCAGCACAAAGTCTCCTCTTCATAGTAGAAACCGAGACTTGCTTTTTTCGACCAATTTTAAGCTGTGCTTGAAGCTGTTGTGCTGTGAGGAGCCTATCACGCAAGATGGTGACCCTCAGAAACTTGTCTTCTGATGAGGTTGTGACTTTGGGTCTGCCAGATCTCTTCCTATCAGAGTTTCTTCCAGTTTCCAATTGCCTTTGGATAGTGTAGAACACCACTGTACTTACTGACACTTCTACATTGATTCTTTTTGCAATTTCTCTAAATGAAAGGCCTACACTTCTATGGGTACTAATGCTCTGTCTCATTTCATTTGTTAATTGCCATTTCCTTGCCATTAACACTGGAACTTACAACTTTCTACAGTGTAATACTGTACAGGTGGTACTTCGAAGGGTGTAGTAACACAGTCTGCTCCAAAGAGACAGAGAGAGGGTGTTTAAGTAATCAACAAGTTGTGACACCTGTGCAAATTGTTTGCTTCAACTTGCAAGGTTTAATTAAATTTAATTGCTGCAAGCATATGTAAGTTGTAACCTATTAGTTGTTCTCAAGAATTCTGAAATTTCCTTTTCTTTCAGTATTTTACTAACCTAAACTTTAAATGTAAACTTTGGCAGTTTACTGCTTACTTTTTCACCATTTTAGGTCATTCACTCCATTTCAACTGATTACATCTGAAGAAAAGCTGGAAAAACTAAGGTGTCCTAAAACTTTAGACTGGTAGTGTACCTAAAATCAAAAACACAGCTAAACTGAAAGGAAAACTATTTTGTTGAATTGATTAACTAAAACAATGAGTGCAGAATGTTACACCTCGATAAGTATACCTTGATATTAAATTTGTCCAATATTTTCCATTGGTTGCATTGCATACTTATTGGTCCTGACTAACCTGAAACATTTGACCAAACACATATAGTGTTTGCCAATCAATTACAAAGCATTAACTATTTCATGCTATTTCAAATGCATTCCTGAATGGTTAATGAAAATGAGCAGAATCCAGATTTTTGAATGCAACTGTCAAAGCAAAAGCTATGGTTACTATGCCTTACCTTTTTGATAAGACATTTATTTCATGGGGTTCTCATAGGTCTACTTTCTAAACCCCTATTTCTCATGAGAGTACATTAATAACTAACAGTAAAAGCCTATCCTACTTGTATTAGGCAGAAGCTAGAACTCAATCACTGTATGTATTCACACAAACAAACACACAATATAGCGTCAGCAATCCACATAACACCACACCCTTAGACTGCAGGAGAGGGGCATTTTTCCAGTGGAAACCTATATGATAACAGAAAGAGAAACTGAAAGATAAGCCAAAATAATGTCCTTAAAACTGACTATCATTTTGTCAATATATTCATCTTCAAGTGAGCCTGCCTTTAAAAAACACTTTAAAATTACCTTTAAAAAAAGAAAAATCACTGACACTTTATTCATTATAAAATTATTGTTTTTACCTGGGTAGGAATCTTTTGGCCACCGAGGCTTTTGAATTTTTTTGAAACAGGTACTAAATATGTAGTGTTCTCGTATGCTGCTAACTCCTTTGGCCATATCATCCTCCACCACTTGAAAGCAGGTCACAATAGGCAAATCTACTGTATGTGCAAATCTACTATAGGTGAAGTTTTTGGCATTCACATTTGTCTTTTTATTGTGAAGGTGATACGTTCACTCATTGCCATTTCAATTGTTGTTTCATTATGGAAGTGAAAATACTGTGCTGTTAATAGTTTTCTAATGCAGATATGGAATGTTCCACAATGAAGTAATATTACAAAAGTGGCTCCCAAAACTCCAAAGATACAATGTGGAAGAAGTGTAAAGGCAGCCGTTATTTACTTCCCTGCTGTAGCCTGCTTTTCAAACCATGTGAAGTAAGACAACATTAAGAAATTAAAGCTATGTGCTATGTATATACATATTACAAATAAACAAAAAGTAAATACTGTAATTTACAACAGAAAAGTCAATAAGAGCAGCACATCTCCTTTTCTCAACCACCTCCTTTTGAGATTGGGAAGATTTCATGTTGTTAAGGATTTTTTAAGAGTTCCCAAGAGGACTTTACCATTTTTAATGGGGGTGTTCCTATAATAAAACTTATGTTTAATGGTAGGTTTTTATTTTCCCGCTTCTTTTCTGATAAGGCACAATAAATGAGAAGGTAAGTAAAAAAAATAGCAGCTATATTTTCTGGAATTACACACATGCTGTACATTAAAAGATTTAATATTACCAAATTACCTCCATTCTATAAAAACTTCTTGGTTGTGTAAAGGCACCGTTTAATAGTATGCTTTGGCTACAAGTCAATTGACAAAAACCCTTTCATTTTTCCTTTATAAACGAATCAGCGCCTTTTTTATACAAGTGCTTGTTTCGTTTAATTATCAGCCATTTTAATGTATAGTAGTTACTGTACAATAACAGCAGTCTATGCCTATGTTACGGCATGACCATGATTACCTAGTGCCTCTAAAGTATTATGGGCATGGAAAAGATCTTCTATGGGCATATAAAGCATGAACCTTAGCTTAAATCTAAGTATGTTTATGTTTTAAGACTGTCATTATGTGACACTCTAAGAAAGACTTGAAAACACGAGAGACTTGAAGGTTGAGTGCCACCTTGCTTCTGTGAACACTGGTAACTGAGTTGAGATATGGCATGTTGCTTGTTGTCTGCAGTTTAATTACATGACCCTAAAAACATAGTGTACAGCCAGTTCTGAATTTAAGCAAACTGAAGAATTTGGCTTTAGGAAGAACAAGACCCTCATTCTCCGAATAAAGCTTGGCACACATACAGACATAAAACACATACAGGCACAGCCCCTGAGATGACTAACCTAGAGGTTATGTTCTTCAGTATTCCATGTAACTAACATGTCATCCCATACCTTTGGGGTTCAGGTTCACATGTACGTACATGCTAGATGCTACATACCATGAAAAATACCTTTAGTTCTGAGATCTTTGATTATTACCATATTGAACAGTTAAATATGTAACAATTTACATTTCCCGGATTATATTATGACAGGCACAGTAGTGCTTATTGTTACATGTGCATTCACGATGGCAGAAGAACTTTTTATTCAGTCTCTCAAGTTTTTTTTTCCATTTACTTAAAATGATCTATTAACCAGTGTTACACTTTCACCAAAAGTGAGCCAGACTAATACCATTCACTTTTACTTTTCTGTAGGGAACATTTTGCTCTTTCAAATTTTTTAAAGAGAGAATTGGTTGTATGTAATTCTTTTTCAAAAATATGCACATATACAGAACATTGTGTAAGATAAATGCACTCTGAATACTGTTTATTATCTATCTAATGAAGGGATATGCAATCAAACTTGATGTTGTCTGCTGGGGTTATTTATGCACATTTTAACTGTGCATACAGTGAATTCTTACCCTCATATACGAGTCTATCCAACACATTTTCAATTTTGCAACTATAAGTTTTAAAAGCATTTGTAGAAAATAAGGCTGGAAAACAAACTCTGGTTGGCATATTCCCATGTTTTGATTTTGGGCTTTCCTAGCATTTTGAATTTTCTAATTAAACTTTCTTCATGAAATTAAGTAAACAAAATACTCAACTGTTCTTTAGAAATGGTGAAGTGTCTTATTTTATTATTGGAAGCAACAAATATTATATTACTCTTTGCAAACAGGTCAGAATAACTTCACTGAGTGGTTCTCCAAAGAAGTCCTGTCTCACTCCCACATTCAAATATACAGTATACCATTAGGTTGATAGAAATTGTCCCTTATTGTTTTATTTGTCTTATACTTGGCCAATTCATTTTTATGCAGTGTTTTATTAATCTATAGCATGATTGATATAAATTTAAGACAAAAGCAGGTTACATGACCTTCTTTGGGTCAAACAGTGAGTTAAAGGCAGGGAGTAAACCTTGTGGATTAAAACATACAAGTACACCTGGGGATCACCTTCCTGGCTCTGCTGAAGTGATACTAGTGCTGGGCGGTATGACCAAAATTCTATATCACGGTATTTTTCAAAATTGTACCGGTTTCACGGTATTAAATGGTATTTTTTTTCCCATGCATGAGTTAACCACATTTTCCACTGCAATTACTACTAAGTAATAACTAAGAATAACCTATTCCACTGTCATGAGAATTGTACATTGTACAAAAAAACATTTTAATGTGCACACAAGTATTAATACAGGTTTGCATGGCCCCATAACGTGATAGTTTTCAAGGAGGGGGGGACTAATGAAGGGAAGGAATCACATTGCATGACAGTTGCAGTCAAAATATAGAGCCTTTTAATTGAACAAATTTTGCAAACAACTTAAACTAAAAATTTGACAGCATATTGTCAACCATCCAGATGCTTGTCAAAAGTTGTACTGCACTGAACATGTCTTAGAAAAGGAATAAATAGTACATATTTTTTGAAAACCAACTACACTTTCTGTTAATGTTAACAACAAGTGTCCACTGACACGTTAAAGTGACTTTTTAAACAACTTTACCATCATTAAACTGCATAATATTTAAACAAATAATAACAATAAAATAAATAATAGTGCAACTTCCAGTACTAATACTATTACTTCAAAACTTCAAGCCCAGGTACATTACACAGTGTTCACCAAAATACAGTAAAATAAAACAAGTGCAACTTGGTGATGACATCTTTACCAACTGAACCGTCATTAAGGCAAATCGCATTAATATGGACCATGCTTCAAACTAAGCCATATACATAAATAATAAAACTGCAACTTGCATTTATAATACTATTTGTGGTATAGTGGGTCCGCAGCTTCAAAAAAAAAAAAAAAAGGTCAGTTTATAAATCCAGTTCGCTGTGTCCGTCTCCGTGGGCGCGATTGCACGATCGCGGGGATGAGGTGATTGGGGCGAGTCGCACCAGATCGTTCTCAATTGCTTGATCGGCTTACTGTGGCATGTGAATAAGGCGCTGCGCCCACAGAGACGTATATTTATGGGCTGGCAGGATAGGGGGAAGGAAAAAAAGAAAAGATAGAACACAAGGAGGTTAAAGAAGGGAAAAGGCAGTCATGGGAGACGATTCAGACACCAGGAAGGTTAAGGTAGCACGAGCTGGGGCTCCGTGAGGGAGCGCAGGCTGAGGCGATCTAGGGGCTGGTTCACCCCACTGACTAAGCGTGTGGAGTGGGGCGAGCGAAATGTAAGACCTCTCAATGGATCTGAGGAGCGACTGAGTGAGTGCGAAGGAAGACGGGAGGTGTGCCGACCTCAGACGGTCTGGCTGCACAGTGTGGCGGCAAACAAGACAGGGGTTAGCAGAAAGCAGTTCGTGCTGCAAAGGATCCGCCAGCAACGCCAGTGAAGGGTGAGCCATGGAGACAGAAGGTGGTGTGCTGCAATCGGGTGAGGAGAGAGACTGCATTTTAACGGATTTATTTATTATGGATTTTATTTCAACGTTTCACTGGTTTTATGGATTTGCTATTTATTTGGGTACTGTATTTTTCTGAACACTACACAATGGACACTTTTGGTTTTACTTTTGACTGTTTGTAACAAAAGCACTTGAGCACTTTCCACCATCCCCTGGTTTCAATGAGATTTCTCAGCTCATCGCGGTCATAACTATCAACGGTGTTGGTTCAACAGACTCCCATGTGGGAAGAGGGAGTCTGTAGGGGGCCGGCATCGTCACACTATTACACAGTAACCGGATACATTATACAGTATTGAAAAAAAAAATAAAACAAGTACAACTTGGCTTGCAGTATTATCCAGTAGTATAGAAACAGTATTCACACATTTGAACATAATGGTCCACATCTGACCTTTTAAAACCAAAGTACTGTATCTTCAGACAACATACACGGCACCTTTTTTTGTCAAAAGGTCTTCTGTGTCATCATGTTCAACTTTATCGTCTGCTACAGCTTCCGTTTAGGAATGTTCTCTGTCCATTTTCACCACTCAGTACCTCCACTAATGCATGTTCTCCATTGCATGCCTGTTTAGCGGTGCAGCAGTGAAAAAGGTCCCTCCTTAAACAGTTTCCCGCTGCGCCACGTTCCGAATGTTGTTTAGACTATTTAAACCGGTGTTCCGGTAAGAAAAATCCATCTCATAACAAAAATAAAAAACGGTTTTTGGTATGAACCGGTATACCGCCCAGCACTAGGTGATACCACACTAGGTTGAGAGGAGGTGTAGTCATAAACTGCAGTGCAGAGAACACACCTAGCCCTGTCCACTGTGCCAGTCAAAGTGTCCACAAATTTTTTTTTGAATGCCATAAAAGCAGATGGTTCTAAGAAAGTTGCATCTCATTTTGTAGCTTGCATCAGTGAGAACGGAGCTCCTGCTGGTGGAACTTTCTTTCTAGAAAGCTAGCAAGCTTCCAAGAACCACCTTTATTTTCATGCTGTACAACTTTTTGTGTTGTTTTTTTTTTTTTTATATCATTTAAACAGGATACCTCGACTTGTGCCTTAATACTTGTCCTGGCTGTATGGTCTATCCAACTGATCACAACGTTTAGTGTCTTAGCCCCTAGATTACAATCAATGGTACTAAAAAATGAATTGGTAAAAAATGTAATCCAGTACACATAATGTTCATCCTTCCCTTTGCGATTTCATGAAAAGTTTTTGTCAAAATTTAAACCACCAATCTATGCTGGAATGTAGCCTTAGAAGAGAAATTCTATTTTGTGTACTGTATACAAGTTGGAGATAATTTTATGTTTTAAGGTTTTAGTTTAATCCATTCAGACTATAATTTGAACATTTTATGACATACACGTCATTGAACACATCAGTGTTTGCCAATTTTAATATACTTTTATAGATTTAACTAGATTTACATTTTAAACTAAAAAGCATCTTGGCATATACTGTACACTTGTTTGCAAACTGCATAAACTAACTAAATGGAAGCGGCCATGTCAAATCTGCATTATCAGGCTTTGGAAATCCAGTATATTTTAATTTTTAAATATTCTGATTTACATTGTTTTATCACTTTAATAAATGTTAAAAAAGGAAGTAACACTTTAATAATAAGTCATTAACAAACATTATATAATGCATAATAGATTAGCATACAATTTAATGTAAAGTGAAACATCTATAAATATCACTGAATGATAATTCATATATTGGTAACATTTAATATTAACTCTCATTAATAAATCAATATCAAACATAATACATTGTTTCTTTGTATTTTTAGAAACCGTTTAGTCTTTAGTTGTAGATTTTTTTGCAGTACCTAACATTAAGTTAAAACTGTTTATCCATTTTAAAGGTTCTCCAAGGTTTATTAATGAAAAAATTAAAGTTATTATGAAGTGTTATCAAAAACAAAAGATTTTGTTGAATCACAGTTACAGTAAGATGAAGCAGATGGGATTCTCCAAGTCCAGTGCACAGTATATATTCTTTCTGGAGTTATATGTAGTGACTTAAAGTGCACATTACATTGTTTTATTTGTTAGATACTGTATTACAAACTTGGAGCTTGGCAAGCAAATAGATTGGTTAGGCTTAACACTGAAGAATATTTCACATTGAGAGTAACTTCAACTGATCTGGAGGAATAAAACTTAGCAAGAAATATACACTTCATGTAGAAGATTTACTTAGCACATCCTGCATGAGAGAACTAACTACAGATCAACAGGTAAAGGCACTATTAGTGATTGGTAAAAAGTAAGAGTTAGGGTATGCAATCAATTAGATATGTCCTCTGAAATAATAGCAGTAAATCTGTCTAGTCCTATGGCCTCAGAAATCCAATGCAATAAAACACATATATAAAATATACTAGCTGTGTTAGATAGATAGATAGATAGATACTTTATTAATCCCAAGGGGAAATTCGCATACTCCAGCAGCACCTTACTGATACAAAAAACAAAATTAAATTAAAGATTTTATTACCCAGCTTACCCAGGAAATTTCTTAACAGAATAGAATAGGCCTTGGTGATAGTGCTGCTAACTGAATGTATCAGAAGTACTATATAACTAACTGTGTACTTTTCTCTATACAATATATGTTTCATTTATTTTTTGAACTGGGGTTAATATTATTTTCTTACTAGGGATCCTTCCTTTTGAATATGCTACATATAATTGACTTAGAGTAAAAAATTCCCGTCATAGATTAATTCTTGCTTCTTGAATGTAACTTTGATTTGTAATCTTTTACTGTCACAAAATTTTAGAGAGTTTAGATCAAAAGCAACATACACTGAATCATAGCTTACTCTAAGCCATACATACAGCATTGACATTAACAGGCTTCACATTTACGTGGCCCATGGAATGAATTGAACATTTTAAGCGTTGTATATAGAAAAGAACAGGTGAAAAGGAATAATATCCTGAACTACGTATAATGTTTACCTTATCTATATTGTGTCTGTGGGGTACCCTTTTACTGAGCTGAGCAAGCATTTAAACTTATCAAGGCATGGTGTCACTTCTGGCTTGTGCTGTACCCAGAGCTTAAACTGGGTCAGTACACCACGTACTGGCAGTTCCTTGTTTCTGCTTTGTGAACTACGTAGAGAGTGTAGTGGCACGTCACAGTCTGACCTCCAAGGGGCTCTAATCATCTGAAAAACTGCATGTATTTCACCACCAAGGGCCCTTGTCACCCACTCCATTCTTAGAGGTGTATGTATAAAAGCATACTCGACAATCCATGAGGGACAACCTCTCTATACCCCCTTTGAATCTGTATGTATTTTATACCACACTACAAGGAATATGAAGCAGACAGAACAGAGTATTGTGTATAGCCAAAGGCACAACTTGCTAAGCACATCTTTCAAGAGATTCACCAAATTTTCATTCTTGCACTTCTTATGGCCTAGTGGCCTTCACTTGCATAAATTGGCATAAGAGTGGCATCAATTACAAGCCCCATTTCACCATGTGAACAGTTTACAGTGCTGAGCCAAAAAAAAAGCTCAAGGTGCCGAAGAATAGCCCACAAACATTATTTGTGACAAGTATTGACAAACTAATTTTCTTTTTTCCTAAATCATCACCAAATTTCAATCAAAAAATGCATTTTTGAGATTTTAGAGTATTTAGTTTTTCTATTGTGGAAGTGGTTACCCCTAATTATTGATCAATCAAAGTGTCCTTTCTTAGCGGATACTTTACCTCCTGCATTAGATATGAGTGAGTTACTATACTATGTACTGTATATGCAATTATATCTCACCATTTAATTGGGCAACTCATAATGAACAATGTTGATACTATCACTAATCCGAAAAAGGACCAAGATATCCCAGTACCAATCGATAACAGTTTTTGAAGACACATATGCAACACAAAGGTAATCTTGTAAAAATGTACAAGAAATGAAACAAGGGTATTAAGTAGTAAGCATCCTCCATCCTGAAAATATTTGATCAACCACATGCATAAAGACTCTCAGAGAAATAACTTTAATATTTAAATCCATACTATCCATACTTATCTAGCGTCAGACACAAAACCGTCAATACATTTTCAGAAATTTTCAGCATTTGTGCAAAAGAAAGAAAGAAAGAAAGAAAGACACATACACACAAACCTTACAAGTTGTTCAAATATTCCAAACAGGATAAAATCGGTTGGCCGATTCTGACTGAACGACGTTAATAAATGAGTATGCAGCTCATCAAAACAGTCTCCCGTTGCCATAGGAACCCGAGTCCAATTCCTTCAGCGTTTCCTCGCAACACTCGCCAATTATTTGTTTACAGATAGTGGAAGTTAGCAACTTGTTAAAGGCTTTTTTTTCTGTTTACAACACAGTATGTATGCATTCTTCAAAAGTGTGCCGCGAGATGTAATTGGATACAGCGTCCAATTCCGCAACCAGTGTCAGTTTTAAAGTATATGCATCGCTAGCAATGCCATTCTTCCTTCCGCAACCAGTGTCAGTTTTAAAGTATATGCATCGCTAGCAATGCCATTCTTCCTTTATCGTGGCCTTTCACAGTGGCTACCGAGAGAGGTGTATGAAGCCTGATAAGTAGATGTGCCAAAACCCCAGAGACAATCCAAAAGGTCCATTCAATTTTGAAACCGATCTCTAAGTGATCCTTTCACCATTGATTGGGTTAAATGCTCGTCGTCATCTCAAGGCCGAGTGTGTCAGCAGTTACAGATGGAGTACAGCCAGCTATCTAAATGACTGAACTTTCTATATATACATCCTGGTTCCCACACAGCTGGGCAACCATGTGCCCCGGAGTTTGCAGCTGCAGGTGGTGACCGAGAATGCACACGGCGAGTTCCAACACAGAAACTAGTCAATGGAATCCATAATTTAAGTTTCCAAACTTTATCAGACTTGCTGCAAAAACAATAAACTTAATTAGTCATTGATAGAATTCAGAACCCAGTACCGCTTAGCTGATTTCTACATCTAGTGCTTGGGGATGACCGGTACCTCTTTCAATTTCTACATAGAGTACCGGAACCTTGTCTTATGCACGCTTTACCAGAGCCCCTCGAAGCTTCACGGGGTCCTAACCCCCCTCACTTCGATTTAGTGTTATTTTATCGCAGCGCTTACAGTGTGGATAAAACCATTTCTTTTCTAATCAGATGTGCACATTACTGAGTAAGTTTTAATATCAGGGTTACATTTTAATAAAGCTAATTATGCGGTTAAAAGATCAAAAAATGCATTGATCTCGGACAGAGGACAATTTCACAAGTGAAGAAAAACAGACATTAAAATTACCAAAAACTAAAAAAGAGAAAAAAAACCAATGTTTTATATACCGCCTTTCGTCCTGGGATATTTTATAAAGACGCCAATTCTTGTTCTTCATTGTTTTTTTACTAATGATACGAGATACGATTGATTTTATACAGCGCAATCTGTTGTGAAGCAGCCCACAATTTTACATCGAAAACACTTCATAATCTTTTCATATATCGCCTTTCATACTGGTGGCATATTAAAGAGCGAGGAAGAGGTGTGAAAAATAAGTGGAATATGTTTTCAAAACCTACTAAGTAATTTAAATGAAAAGAAAGAAAAGGAATAACTATAAACAGCATTAAAACGTCACATGCACGCACCTGTCTATATAAGGTCAAATTCAAAAAGAAAACGAGAAAGACGATTTACAGTGAATCCAGCTATCAATTACATTGGTACAAAAACGAACCTTTATGCGTGTTTTATTCCCATTTACTCCAAATGTTCATACTAATCCCAAAGAGGGACGTGTTGGGCGAATTTGCGACTCACGACTGACCCTGGTGTGAGTGTCCAGAGCTGTTGCATTCGATAGTGCCCTGAAACTGGATAAATATATTCAGAATTCGATCAGTATGCAGTAGTTTAAGTGCAACATACTAAACGGGAAGGATGTAACCTTAAATTGGGAGACGCATTTTTCGACTGCCGAATTCCACAAATAAATAAATGCCTTCACTTAGTTTACTCATTGGTCAATATGCAGTGCACTCACATTCAAGAAACCAGGGGCTTAATACTAACAAACTGCTTTAACCAGTGCTGTACTTTACAAGACACACAGCTAAGTCTTACAAGGTTAACCATTTAAGAGATTTTCCCATCGGCAAAAATCTTCTCTGCAGCTTAAGCACGTGGGACATCGACAACCACCGCGATGCAACATAGTTCTACGGTGCAATAAACATTGATAAAACACAAACTCGCAGCCACACACGCGCACGTTCACTTAAAACAAATAAACTGCACAAATTTCTGGACTTTACCTGAGAGGTGAGAGAGTTGGGCGCACCCTGTCATACCGCACCCCCAGCACTAGACAAACCACAGAAAAACATGCAGCGTGTAAACGTCTGTTGTGGTTTCCACGGAAACACAGCGTACCGCTAAGAGTTGGAGCCTTCAGGCGGGCCACGATTGACTGACGCTGATTTACGGGCGGGGAATCGCGTCTGACGTAAATGGGAACTAGCGTGCACCGCAAAGGCAAAACTGAAAAGGCGGGCTAGTGAGCAGCGTTTGTTACTGTACAAATAACTCTTTTACAGAATCAATATTATGATTTGAAAACGCCTCATTGCTCGAAGTCAAGCTTGAGAGCTTTGAAATGGTGTGCAGTGGTAAGTGAAAAATATATTGTAAGTATTAAGCAATATAAATCCTTTATAAGGCTCATCAAATCATTATTTACCGTAAGTTTAAATGAACACTTGTTCTCCGTGATGCAGTTAAATTGAACTTCCAGACAATAAATCTTCCTTGTGAGAATCACAGGTTTACAAATGCAATAAGTGTTTTTCCAGAGTTATCCAACAAATAATGTTTAGCGTAGGGTGTAAAAATAGTGGGCAGGTCTTTCAGAATTGTATAATTACAGGTATCATGGCTTGAAGGTATGTGCCCATGGCTTTGAAAGAGGGGTCATTTTACAGGCACATAGACCTGAAATAAGGAAGACAGCCTTAACCACTATTTTCAAGAACTTTGTGTACCCTCTGGTCTTATGGATACTTAGTATATTCACACATGCATTAGTGTACCTAGTCTGATTTTATTGTCTGATGTTATATTTCACATTTAGTGTTGTATATATTGTAAGTTGTCTGATTTATTTAATGTCTGACCTTGCATACTGTGGTCACTAGTTTGTAGTTAACATGCAGTTTGGAATTTCATTGTGTGATGTTGAACATATTGTAATAAACTTACCATTGCTGATTTTTCACAAGGAGCATAATACAAAACAATGTAATTTCGGAACTTCTGCAGTCACATGAAAAAAGAAGTACAGTACATCCCATAAAAAGTTCTTTTTCATTTTTAACATGTGGACATAAAAATATTTGAACTTCATTTAAACATTATCTTTAGATAAAGGTTATGTAATTGAAAAAAATTGAAAATTTGATTTTGGAATAATTTAGTTAATGAAAAATGAACATACATGTAATTTCTGTCTGTGAAAAATGTAGTACACCTTTGGCACTAATAGCTGGTATTGCCCCCTTTGGCAGAAACAACTTCAAGAAGGCATTTCCTATAACTGTCTAAAGGTCTCTACATTGTGTAGGAGAAAGATTTTCCTTGTCAGTTCTTTCGGCTGTGCAATTTCATTGGGTCATGTTGCAAGGTCCACTTTTGGTTGAGCTTCAGTCTTCTCACAGATGGTTTCACATTATCCTCAGACATTCTCCAGTACAATGAAGAATTCATAGGGAATTCTGTGCTGGTAATCCGCCCAGGCCCTGTTGTAACAGATCAGCCCCAAACCATAAAATGTCTGCCACCATGATTTACAGCTGGTGTCAGGTTCTTCTGGCAAATGCTGTCTTTGGGTTTCCCCAAACATGTCTTCTTGTACTGTGGCCAAATAACCCTATCTTTGGTTCATCTGTCCAGAGCACATTGTTCCAAAAGTCCTGGGGCCTCATGCATAATGCTGTGCGTAGAATTCACACTAAAACATGGCATAAGGGCAAAAGCAGAAATGTGCGTACGCACAAAAAAATCCAGATGCATAAATCTGTGCGTTCGCCAACTTCCACATTCTTCCGCTCCATAAGCGGTCAGCATGAAAAGTAACGCACATGCACGCGCCTGCTTTGAATATGCAAATCAATGTAAATAGCCCTTAAGCTCAGCGTTCTGTGAAAAGGCAATGGCAAAAGCACGGGGGGAAATAAAAGAATTTCAGTGAATACCAAGTGGAGGCAAAGAATAATGTACTATTTGTTGGTTTAAACAGTGGTATAAACAACAAAAGGAAGTTGATCGAGTGACATAGAGTGTCGGAGAAACTCGAAAACTCAAGTTCACAAAGTCGCACAGTGCCCAAAATAAAAAAGAACTTGTCAGATATCAAAGTCGCCGCAAAAAGGCGAGTGGTAGCCCACCGTTTGAGTGTCATATGAAAGCTTATTAGGGTACAGAGAAAAAAAAATAGGCACACAGTGGGGAAAAAAGCACGAAATGTCAACTTTAATCTTGAAATTTCCACTTTAATCATGCAGTTTATTTTGTCATTAAAGTAGAACATCATAAACTTCATCTTAAAATCGCTTAATTTACTAGTTTCTCAAATCCCATCCTAACTAAAGTAGCTTGTTAAATGCTTTGTTTTGTATGTGTTCTTCTATGTGCTCTATGTGTGTGAATCACTACATGCTTCTTAAACAGGCTTTCTCTTCCTCCGACAGGACACAGAATCCATTACATTCGTGATATTACAGCTCTCTGAATAATTAAAATACTGAGATGTATACTTGGTATCATTTTCATGATGATAGGAGTTAAAGCATGTTATTAAACATGGGAACATGGTGGCGCAGTGATTGTTCATGCCTCACGCAAGATGCCTGCTGCGCCACGTGCGACCTTCGAATAAATAATTTATTGCAGCAGTACTGTCTCTTTCAAACGTAATAACTCCCAATTCCTGTCCTTCCTCTTCTTTCTCCAAATACTCAATCGCCACACAGTCAGCTCTGTAATAGACGTTAAGCCATCTGTCAGCTTAGAACGCCGATTCTTCAAAACTTTTAAGGAATATTGAAATATATTTGTAGTACATGTTTAAGTATTCTATCCATCTCTCCTTCCAGTTTCACACCAGCCCCAGCAAGAATACAGCATGAGGCAGGAACAATCCGTGAACGGAGTGCCAGCTCCTTGCTAGCGCTGCGGCACCGTGTCTGTACATGTTTAATTATTAACAATATAGATTATTTAAATGAAGTTAAAGTTTTATCTCTATAATATAATAAACATATTTTGCTGCATTTCATCTTAAAAATGATATCGTCATCATATGTAAATACGTGCTTTATAAAGTGGCTCAGGCTGTGCAATGTTATAACTGTATCGCAAGTTTACAGTGAGGTAATTGTACTTATAAGTACAAAGCATTCTACAAGGAGCACTTGATGGACTGATTGAGTGTGTTTATAGGTCTTGGGATGAAACTGTTTCTGAACTGCGAGGTCCGTACAGGAAAGGCTCTGAAGCGTTTGCCATATGAGAGCAGTTCAATAGATAGCATGGCTGAGGCAGCGTGTGCTTGATGCTGTATACTGATAATTCTCTTTCCAATCAGTTGCTGTGGAGTTGTGATTCCCCACTCAGATACAGTGATATAAATACTCCGAGTGGTGCATTGAGACTAATATGGAAAAAGATGATCCGCTGTGGCAACCCCTAACCAGAGCAGCTGAAAGAAGAAGAAGAAGGTGCAGTGAGAGTAATAACGCTAAAGCAGCTGTGGTATTTAGAATAGTTTGACCATTCTGTGGACCATTATATTGTTACAGGTGTAATTACAATCAGATGCATTAAACTAATAAACAATATGCGGTTAATTTCAGTGCATTTATAATGCCGCATCAGGGATGTGGATCTAAACAAGAAAGGGAAACCACAGTGGAACAGTAGCACTGCTTTGACGCTGGGTGCTGCCAGTTTGCAAAACCGAGCGGAGAACTTGTGTACACCAAGCATTTAGCTACCATGAAAATGTGCATGGCTTTACACCGAGTTTAGGTTTTATACATTACGATTTGAGCGTGGAAACGGGCCTCTGCTCTTTGCCTAAGGTTTATTTGGTTTACTCATGGTACACCTCCCATGTACTGTAGATCTAATTTGTGCAGCCTCTTTCTAATGGTAGACTCATGGACTTTGACATTAACAGTGACATGAGCCTAGGTCCCATGATGAAATTATGGGGTTCTTAGGGACTTCTTTCAGTATCTTACTTTCTGATCTCAGGCTAAACTTGCTTGACCTGGACAAATTTTCAGTTGTATGAAATCTTCTCCACTTATAGATGATCTTCAGGAGAGCAGAAAGGTTGATTTCCAATTGTTTAGAAACCTTTTTAAATTGCTTACTTGACTCATAGATATCTATAATCTTTTAACCTAAAAGTCTCAGAGTGATATTTGGAACTAAGCTTGGTGATAACACACACTTCAACAACAGAGAGTAAACCAAACTAAATATCTGAGGTTTAAATAAAACAGGTTCCCCCAAGATCCTCTCTAATGATCGTCTAATCATTTGTACCTGATTCCAATTTTAGGTATTTGAGGTAGTGATACATGTAAAAGTGTACTTACTTTTTCCATATGCAAAATATGCATGTATAGGTGTATTTAAATTCTACTATGGATTATAAAATGTAAATGTGGCATGATGTTTGTTTTATCACCTTTGTCTATAGATGCCATTTAAATGAAGATAAAATCCTAATGCAGTATGTCCACGTATGTTAAAAAAGATTTAAAAAAATCAATGGGGTGTCCTTACTTTTTCACATGACTTTGAGGTTAAACAGGTAATAAACTTTAAATTGTTTTACTGCAAATTTCAATCTTGTAGTGAAGGTGTATTTTTCAAGAACAGTAAGCTTGGTGTCTAAGCTTGCATCAGACAATGAAGGGGATGTAAAGGTTTCAAAATGAGAAGTGTAAAATGTATTCTTTATCTGTATGCTCACTTTGTTTTAGAAGATAACAATTATGGAAGAGAGATGATAGTTCCAAATAATCGTCTTAATACAATGTTGCAGGTTTTATTCATGCTTGTAAGGGTCACTTCCCGTAAAGCAATGCTCCTGTTAATAATCCATGTGTATTTACTTAAATGCTTCATCCCTCTCAGTTACTAATTACAGGTGTACGCCCAATTAAGTACTTATCACAGATATCAAAACTGCTTTATCACATGTTGCACTGATAAGACATGAATTAACTGACTTTTATAGGGAAAACAGTTATAGCATCTCTCGTCTAGAGGAGTGTACATGTTGAAAGATTCTATGCCAGAGAAGGATACAAGCTCTTCAGGCGGTATGTGGTGTCTTATTAAATGATTAGATACTGGTGTTTCTATGTTAATAACCACTTTATACATGTGTATATTTTATTTTGTTAATTATCATTAAATTATTAAACTAAAAGTAGCTCAGTATAAAAATCACATTAAAATCTATCTGTTGCTGTTTCATAAGATGTTCTTAAGAGTTTAAACACTCCATTTTAAATGTCATTTTTTATGTGTATCAGAAAGTTTGCTATACCAAAGTGTCATGCATTTTTAAATTCATAATTTGCATAGAAATATTACACTGTAAAAAAATCCAAAATTTATGAGGTATAAGTTCCAAAATAATCTTGAAAGTTGCAAGTAGATTTGACTAGAGCCTAATAAAATGTAAATTATATATATATATAAAATCAATTTAAGATGTAGTATAATTCATTTTCATTCTCAAAATGATTAATTCAGTTTGGGTTCATGGAGAGCCTGATCCTATAAATGTCCACAGGTCAGATCTAGAGTCATTATTTAATCTAACCTGCACATTTTAGTGATGTAGGAGAAACACTAGAATACCCAGTTGAACCCTTGTATTAAAAAGTAGAACATGCAGACTCCACACAGTCAATAACCGGGCATGGGATTTGAATCTAGAATGCTGGTCCACAAAGCATTAGTGTTATATATACACAAAAGTATATACTGTAGGAATGAGCAGGATGGAAATGAAAGCTACTGGAAAGGATACATCCCAAGTGGGGCATCTTTACCCAACTTTGATGTCAAATTAAATGGACCTCTGATAATTATATACTGTAAAAAAAGTAGGAATTTACCAAGCCTCTAGTTGGCAGCTGCAATATTTGGCTTTCGTGCCCCAACTTCGTGGAGCAGTCCTTCTTTGGAGACAAGAATAGCATTATGTTGTGAATCTGTTTTGACACCTACTAAATTAATATTAGTAATGTCCACAATGATTATACATGTTTTCTTTTTTTTTTTAATCATTACATTACTGTGTTGAGATTTTGTGGTACAGATTTATGGGAACAGTCATTTTGTTTATGCTAGCTGTGTTTATTGCCAGTCACATGATGTAGAGATGATGTGACACACTGTGTTATCACTCTCTGCCTATAGTAGTCTTATTATCTTCTCATTGTAACTCTTTCAAAAATAAACAAAAAACTACTTTAATTTGATGTCTTTCGAAAATAGATGAAAAGCTACTTTAACTGAGTTAGGTGCAAAAAAAATGCATGTTTAAGATCTTTTTTTGTAAGGCTTTGCCAAGTTTTGTTCGGTTTTTTGATTTTGTTTTGACAGTCAGATTTTCTTTGATTTTTTTTAATTTTCTGGTCCCAGCCTAACTTCCAAACCCTCTTTTGCCAACCATGTTTTTGTGCCTTCCATTTCCTGGTATTTTTCACCACAGAAAACATTTCAGATTTTACATGATTCCAACACACTTTAAGTACTCCTAGATGTAGTCTCAGTCATATGTGCTTAGAGCTGAGAGATTAACATAGAAAAGGGCTCATCTGGCAAAGAGGCCAGTGAATTGTCGAAAAGGAGAGATTGGAGGTAGGAAAGAGAATTCGGTAGACCAGTAGTTAGATCAGATAAGTTAAGTGAGGCCCAGCAATGTGGACATCGACCTTATTATTTTTGGTAACCTGTTTTGTATTTTGTTCACCCCATTCCTTTATCCTTCTTGTATGTTTTTTGTTGTTCAGTGGATTGCCTTTTTTAACAATAATTTGTACTACACATGTGTCTTTCTAGATGCAGAGCACCCCCCTGTGTCACAGCATGTACCTATTTTTTGCCATCTAATGTTTAAAAAGACACAAAAGACACAAAATGGCTTATATGTTAAGGAAACAAACATTAGCTTAACATATAATAAAATAACAATCTAACCTAATTACCCTCATTCCACGAATCAAAATTAGCCAGGCAGAGTTTAAAGTTCAAGAATGACAATAAAAGGAGAGCCTGTGTGGATTTACAAGTGAGCAGAAATTTTTGCTTATGGAAGGAACTGTGACATACTTCACCCTTTTCAGAATGAGAGAAAGACAAAGTAATTAAGTAATCATCTGCAGTTAGTGTGCATCATATGATGTCATATGGATATTTGAGGAGCAGGAATGAAACATCCCTGAATTAAACCCAGATTCTGTAAGTTAACAACATTAATCACTGCACCACTGTATCACTCATGTAATGTAATGTTTCTCTTTATGATTAGTATGCAGTCTTTTACCACTTATGTAACTACTCTCATGGGTCTGTGCAGAAGCTAATATTGTAAGTAATTAAATACATAAACTTTTATGGACAGAATCTCTAGGCGCAGCCAGGGCATTGAGGGGGTCCGGTTTGGTGGACTGAGGATTGGGTCACTGCTTTTTGCAGATGATGATGTCCTGTTTGCTTCATCAGGCTGTGATCTTCAGCTCTCTTTGGGTCGGTTCGCAGCTGAGTGTGAAGCGGCTGGGATGGGAATCAGCACCTCCAAATCCAAGACCATAGTCCTCATTCAGAAAAGAGTGGAGCGCTCTCTCAGGGTTGGGGGCAAGATCCTACCCCAAGTGGAGGAGTTCAAGTATCTCGGGATCTTGTTCACGAGTGAGGGAAGAATGGAGCGTGAGATCGACAGGCGGATCGGTGCGGCGTCCGCAGTGATGCGGACTCTGCATCGGTCTGTTGTGGTGAAAAAGGAGCTGAGCCGTAAGGCAAAGCTCTCAGTTTACCAGTCGATCTATGTTCCTACCCTCACCTATGGTCATGAGCTGTGGGTAGTGACCGAAAGAACGAGATAGCGAATACAAGCGGGTAAAATGAGTTTCCTCCGCAGGGTGTCTGGGCTTTCCCATGGAGATAGGGTGAGAAGCTCAGTCATCCGGGAGGGGCCCAGAGTAGAGTCGCTGCTCCTCCACATCGAGAGGAGTCAGATGAGGTGGCTCGGGCATCTGATCAGGATGCCTCCTGGACGCCTCCCTGGTGAGGTGTTCCGGGCACGTCTAACCAGGAGGAGGCCCCGGGGAAGACCCAGGACACGCTGGAGGGACTATGTCTCCCGGCTGGCCTGGGAACGCCTCGGGATTCCCCCGGAAGAGCTAGAAGAAGTGGCCGGGGAGAGGCAAGTCTGGGCATCTCTGCTCAAGCTGCTGCCCCCGCAACCCGACCTCGGATAAGCGGAAGAGGATGGATGGATGGATGGATTTTATATCAAATCACCTAGTAAACCAGTTAAAACATAACATAATCCACTTAATATTTTTGAGTCATAGGTGCTGAAGCCTACTCCTGTAGCCCTGGCCGGAAGGCAGAAAAAAGCCCAGGATCCAGTGGCAATCCATTACATTTTCCAGTTAAAAAAACTCACACAAGCAAACTGACGTACTGTAATGTGATTTAATAGGTTTTTAGGCTCTTTATTGTCAGGTGTCAACTTGGAATTTACCAAGCTTGAAATCAATGTTCAACATGCAGCCACTTTCCAGTGCCATTAAATTAACTTAGCAATTTATCTAACACACACATCTTTGGGAAGAAATGCCCATGCAGACATGAGGAGTAAATGTATACTACGCACTCCACAGATATCAACATTAAATTCAGAACACTGGATCAATAAGGCAGAAGTGCTAACTACTGTACCACAGTGCAGCCACACGATTTAAGCAACAGCCACACGATTTAAACAAAATCCTATCAACATCCTAAAATATTTCAAAACTTTCTAATATTGCAACGTTTGTAAAATGCCACTGTAGCATATTAACTTTTTGCCTATAAAAGTAATTCTGTTATATTGGAAAATGAAGATGAAATATTTCATGATTAACTACTTTAGTTCACAAGATGTGGTGTTTTATCAGAAATACTGTAGAAACTTTACATATTAAATTAAGTCAGAATCTGGTTATCTGTTTTATATGTTAGAATTATCTGAAAACTTACCTTTGGCTCCTTGATCCTGTTTGCACCATTATCTTTATTTTCCTTTTTTTCAGTCATTGCTTGATTTATTGAGCTTTCCATCCTTCCAGCAGAGACAAGTTATTCTGCACACCACTTATGTAGTACACAACAAACTGTGACTAGTGTTGTAGAGATGCATTGTTACGATATAAAACACACAAGTCAAGGCATGCTCACAACATTTATGTTTGGGAACAATGCCAAAAAAGCTTTCTTTGTCAATTAGGCAAACTAATGGTTACAGCTTCTATGTATCTCCATAGAATCAATACTTCACTATGTAGTTAAGATTTTCTTATCTTTGAAGTCTTGTTTGCCATTCTTCTTATAAAAACAAATGAAAGCTACAGTATAATCTCTATACTCTAGATACAAACTTTATCTGGATTCCTTTCGTTCATAGTGTCGTCTCTATGTGTTTTCTGTATAGAGTGAGTTTAATTACATACAAATTTTTATAGCAGACATGCAACACTTAACGCCTTAATCACAAACACATCCCAGAATATTAAGATAGTAGTGTTACAATGTTTTATATTACACTTTAGAATTTACATGGCAGTACACAGGGTGTGTCATTGCCCATTTTCACCTCCAAGGGAAGAGCTGAAATTCCTCCATCACTTGGGGGTGGAGTGACAGTATTCAGAGAAGGCAGAGTTCAACTCAGTCATTACTTTTTAGACAAACGTACATAACAGACAGCACTGAGACTAGTTTTGAACCAATGAGTATATATACTGCTCAAAAAAATTAAAGGAACACTTTTTAATCAGAGTATAGCATCAAGTCAGTGAAACTTCTGGGATATTGAGCTGGTCAGGTAAGTAGCAAAGAGGGTTGTTAATCAGATTTAGCTGCTTTGGTGTTAATGAAATTAACAACAGGTGCACTAGAGGGGCAACAATGAGGTGATCCCCAAAACAAGAATGGCTTAATAGGTGGAGGCCACTTACATTTTTCCCTCCTCATCTTTTCTGACTGTTTATTCACTAGTTTTGCATTTGGCTATGGTCAGAGTCACTACTGGTAGCATGAGGCGATACCTGGACTCTACAGAGGTTGCACAGGTAGTGCAACGTCTCCAGCATGGCACATCAGTATGTGCCATTGCCAGAAGGTTTCCTGTGTCTCCCAGCACAGTCTCAAGGGCATGGAGAAGGTTCCAGGGGACAGGCAGTTACTCTAGGAGAGCTGGACAGGGCTGTAGAAGGTCCTTATCCCATCAGCAGGACTGGTATCTGCTCCTTTGGGCTAAGGAGGAACAGGATGGGCTCTACAAGCACGTGGGGGCCATACAAACTACTGAGTATGATTTTGAGTTGCTGCAATGAAATTTCGGCAAAATTAACTAGCCTGCCGCAACATTTTTTCACATTGATTTTCGGGGTGTCTTTGAATTCAGCCCTCTGTAGGTTGATAATTTTCATTTCCATCAAATGATGTGGCATCCTTTTGTTCCTAACACATTACCCAGTCCATATCAGTATAGATATCCAGCATGATTTTTTTCCCATTGAGATCTGATGTGTTTTCAAAGTGTTCTTTAATTTTTTGAGCAGTTTATATTGTAGTATATAAGCCCACTTTAAATACTTGCTGAAAAATGCACAGGTCCTGATCAGTAACTTCTCAAACTCCCAAGTAATAATGTGTTTTGAAGTGCCTTAAGTATGTCTCTAGTGGAAGTGAGTTACTGAAAAATTCAAGACCTCTGTTCTTTATGGTGAATGGCAGAAAGATCTGGATACATGGTCCAATATATGACATAGCTTCCACTATCTCTCATCTTGAAAGAAACAACTGGGTTGTCCCTAATTAATTGCAAGATAATGTAAAAATGTCCATTCACTGTCATTATGTACAGGAACCTAATCAAGGACTTTGTTAAATAGTGCGACTCAAACCACCTACAACTGAACACCAGCAAAACCAAGGAGCTGGTGGTGGATTTTAGGAGGCCCAGGCCCCTCATGGACCCCGTGATCATCAGAGGTGACTGTGTGCAGAGGGTGCAGACCTATAAATACCTGGGAGTGCAGCTGGATGATAAATTGGACTGGACTGCCAATACTGATGCTCTGTTTAAGAAAGAACAGAGCTGACTATACTTCCTTAGAAGGCTGGCGTCCTTCAACATCTGCAATAAGATGCTGCAGATGTTCTACCAGATGGTTGTGGCAAGCGCCCTTTTCTACGCGGTGGTGTGCTGGGGAGGCAGCATAAAGAAGAGAGACGCCTCACGCCTGGACAAACTGGTGAGGAAGGCAGGCTCTATTGTAGGCACGGAGCTGGACAGTTTGACATCTGTGGCAGAGCGACGGGCACTGAACAGGCTCCTGTCAATCATGGAGAATCCACTGCAGCCACTAAACAGTATCATCTTCAGACAGAGGAGCAGCTTCAGCGACAGACTGCTGTCACTGTCCTGCTCCACTGACAGACTGAGGAGATCGTTCCTCCCCCACACTATGCGACTCTTCAATTCCACCTGGGGGGGAGGGGGGGTAAACGTTAACATTATACAAAGATATTGTCTGTCTGTATACCTGCATTGTTATCACTCTTTAATTTAATATTGTCTTTATCAGTATGCTGCTGCTGGAGTATGTGAATTTCCCCTTGGGATTAATAAAGTATCTATCTATCTATCTATCTATCTATCTTATGCTGTTGATTGGGTAGTTGGGAGGCAAGTTGTGGTGAAGGCTTGAAATCAAGAAAGTTGTGTGGCCAGCACACGGAGAGTTAGAATTCTGTATTTAGGATGAAGGTAAATAGACAAACCATCACAGGGAAACTGACTAAACTTACAGAGAGTTAGGAAAACAGTATTTATTTTAATATTATTTGCACCATTTAACTTTTATTTATGTATTTTATTAATCCTCGAGGGGAAATTGCCTCTTTGCATGAACTTCATTGTCAGAGCACAGGGTCAGTTATTGTACAGTGCACATGGAGCATTTTTCAGGTTAAAAGTCTTACTAATGGGCCCAATGGAGTAGGATTCCTTCTGGCAGCAGCAGAATTTGAAACGGCAACCTTCCAGATACCGGCACAGAGCCTTAGCCCCAGAGCCGTCACTCCACTTTGTTTATTCCTGAACTTATTTTTTTCATAGTTTATGTTTATCTGACCATTTTCATCTAAATCAGTTTGGCACATATAGATGTGCTCTATTGTTGTATTAGTCTGCTAGTTTGCTTTTACATTTTTTGAAATCTTGCAAGCACAGTTTAGATGCATCTATTTATGGCAGTTTTCTAAACATGTAATAATGTCAGACTGAAACTGAAACACCTAGACATTTTACATGTAAATAAAACAAAAGTTTTTTTTTTAATTATTCACCTATAACAGTCCAAACAGAGGCAAATAAAAATAGACTACAAAAACATTAGACTGATGAATATAAAACTAGTGGATATGGGGACTTTATAGGAACTATAAACATCCACTAGTTAGTCAATATCATAAAACTCCTGATTCATGAACATGGACATGGAAGCATAAAGCACATTTTATTTAAAGTGTTTTTTATGTGAATATTGGAAAGTATTTTTCACAAAAAGAAAAGACAAAACTATTTAGCTAGCGGTATAGTTAATAGTTTGAACATGGGAATTTTCACATTTCCATTTTATTTTAAACATATTACTTGCATAGAATTAACAATATATATTTGACAGAATTGCCTGCTGTAGCAAAAGTGTTGTTTTTAATTCAAATTAGTCCTACAATCAGGGTTATGTAGTGGTGCAGTGGTAAGTACTGCTTCTTTACAGCTTCTGAGGTTTTCGGTTTCCTTTCATACCTTAAGATCTGTGTGTTGTTTAATTAGCCCTGCATGAGTGATTGTGGATTTTTGTGCATGTCTTTTTTAAATGTTACATTGATAATGCCACTTTCCCTCTGAGGATTATTTAGGGAAAGTAAGATTTTTTAATCTTAATAAATACCCATTCATTAATTTACCATTTTTGCTGTTATTACTACAGGCAGCCAAAGCAAATTTTGAATCATTGGGTACAGGAGAAGGATCAGCCACATCGAACCTCAGTCTATCACAGTGCATACTTATAGTATTCTGTATGTTCGTGAAAAGCTTATTAACTTACACCAGATGAGGCTGATGTGCCCAAAGAAAACTATTCAGACAAATAACAGTAATGAATAACATTTACATTTCACAGACCAATAATGGGGCTGGGAACTAAAACCATGACACCACTGCCAACTGCATCACTGGTTCTGCCCTAAGCAAACACAAGTTTTTGTTAAATTCCACACTGTTGTGATTGATTGCCACCTTTCGTTTTGTAGCTAAATGATGTACTTCCAAGTATAAAGATAACACTAAATATTCTTCCAACAGTGATGATTTCTGACTTACTCCAAGCAACATTTTTTTTTCTCGGTCAAAAAAAAAAAAAACTACAGAGAACAAGGCAGAATTGATTTACTTTCCCAGCTGTGTATGGAAGGTTATACAGGGTTTTGTTTTGTGGAGTCAATGCTCAGTGTTTCAATGGGAGAATTTGAAATTTCAAAACTTTGTGCAGTGAGAAATATGGTATCTCAATTAAAACTGAACAACAAATATCCAACAAATTTTCTGAAAGAATTGGTGTGCCAAATTTCAACAAAATTGGTCTACTGAGAGATGAGTTGTTTCATGTAGGCAAATAGACAGACGGGCTTTGTGTAGTATGCAAATGCACCTGATTAAGCTTTACCTACAGTGATCTATTGGGATTCATGAGATTAAGTATTGCATGCTACAGCAATTCTGTTTTTTTTTCATATATGTATGTATAAAGTTGAAAAATATGATTAGTTGCATTTATTTACATTTGTATTATTTGTTTTAATTTCAGTTATGTTTTCAGAACATATTTACTTTGAAATGAATATTTATTTCAGCTTAATAAAATGTAAGCACCCAGTCAAGTTTGCTTCCAACTTTGCAGTGTCTGTTTAGAATACTAGAACAGTAAATATCAATGAGATACAGATATTATTCTGCGCTGAATCCTGAATTTTACTTAGTGCTGTCTGGACCGGCGGCACTTCCCGTGACAGTATAGTAACGTTAACAGGGTCAGCAAAGAAACAGATAGATGTGCACTAGATAAACGATGTACAGTATTTAGAAATACAATTGAAAAATAAACTCCCGAAAGGCCATTTTGTGTGCACGTTCAAACCTCTCACTTTTCTTTAGCTAAAAAAGTTTTAAATGAAAGCAATTCGTACATTTGAGAGCTGTGCTGTAATCCCTCTTCTGTCTGTAATTTTTCACAATATTTTTCTGGTTCGTGCATTTGTGATGTGACTCAATTTTAGATTACTGTACTGTTGTACAATATAGGACGTACTCGGTGCTCCTCCCTAACAGGTCCATCACCCTGTATTTGATGCCATTTACGTATTTACCGTCATAAATCAAACGTGTGTGTGATGTGTTAAGTTAATTAAAGACTGTGAGTTTAGTTGTGTGTGAGTGGTCATAGGAGCTGACGGATCTGGGTTCTGGGTTGGTTCCCACCTCGAGCCTGATGAACTAGCGGTGTGCGCTGCCATCACGCAACACAAAAATAGGTTTGAGAACATTTCCTTTATTGTACAACTTAGTTAATTATATTAATAGTACAATATTACAGAATTTATTGTAAAACTGGGGACAACATATCGATCCCATGAGGTCATTTAAAGTAGTTTCAGCTTTCTCGATTTATTCACATTTTTTCAGGATGATTTATGTTTTTCGCGTATTGTTATACAATTTTATACAATCTTTGAAGTCTTAATAACAAACGTAAGATAAACTTAAGTTAAGAAAAAAACAAAGTCGACTGATAGTGAAGCGTTCAGTACTTGTTTGCGAATTTTGCTGCTGAGAAGCTCTGAGAAGGTGGGCGTGCTCTGATTTTCTTGTGCCCCGGATGAAGATACTCGAGTAGGCGGGTCTGAAAGTACTCCAAGATCATGCTGTCCAGAAGGTCTGGGATAAAGTTTGTATCACTATGAACTGATTCATTTAGGACTTCATGTAAGTAGGGCAATGTTCGTCGGTGTAGCACTTGCTGCCTTTAGCCGTAGTGCACAATGCTGTACATACGTGCGCTCCTGTTCTCGCACTGTCTTCACTCTGGGTCCCAGCCGAGGAGCTGTCCTCCGGTCTCTCTCAAGTGACGTTTATGAAAACCTGGCACTGGAAGACTGGCTCCATAATAATTTGGATTTGAGCGAAGAAGGCCACGCCCTCTTGCTCTGGCAGAACGCGCCGGCCGTGGTTATGGGTAGACACCAGAACCCCTGGCAAGAGTGCAACGTGGGTCTGCTCAGGGAAAAGGGGGTCCGGCTAGCCCGGCGTCTTAGCGGCGGAGGTACGGTGTACCACGACCTGGGCAACCTTAACATAACTTTCTTTACGTCCAGGAAAAGGTACCACAGGGCAAGAAACTTACAACTAGTGTGCAGCGCCCTGAAAGCCGTAAGCCCTCGGCTAGACGTGTGCGTCACCGATCGCTTTGACTTGCTGCTAAATGGTGACTTTAAGGTGTCCGGGACCGCAGCCAAGCTGGGAAGAACTTCAGCCTACCACCACTGCACATTACTGAGCAACACCGACAGACAAGCCCTGTCTGCTGTCTTGAAGAGCCCATATCAGGGCATCAGCAGTAATGCCACCAGCAGTGTGCCATCCACCGTTATGAACCTCACCGACCAAGACCCTGCGTTGACCTGCGAACTGCTTATAACGGCAATCGCACAGAAGTACGCCCACCAGTACTGCCTTGAGCCTGGTATTGCACTGCTCGACCCTACGGACGAGTACACTCTGCCCGGCATCAGGAGCGCGACACAGGAAATGCTTAGCTGGGAATGGGTGTTTGGGAAGACGCCCAAATTCGACGTCAGCGTGTCTCTCAATGTAGCTGATGCGATCGTGACTCTGTGCATGAACGTAAAAAATGGCATCATCGACTCGTGCTCTTTAGAGCTGCCTGCGAACTGGCCTTATTGGGAGGCAGGTGCGGAACTACAGTCCCTACTGACAGGGAGCCGCTTCTGTGCTGGCGATGCGAAGCTACTGAGCAGCGCTTTGTTGAGGAGCTGTCCACAGACTGATGGTGTGCAAGATCGGTGGCGCGACCTGTGCGAGCAGTTGGCCAGTCTCATGTGACACAGAGCGGCGCCCGTCACTGTCTCGTGGCAGAAAGTTTTTTGTTGTGGTTTAAATTGATCAAGTGTTCGTGGAGCATGTCATTTTGCATTTTATCCAAATTTGTCAGATAATAGGGGATAAAAAGAGGAAGACTGTTTTACAATCCCGAGTATCTCTATACAGCGCACTTAATAAATTGTAATTTGATGAGTCACTTTGTCATACTGCAAATAGCTTTGTAAATGGGTGTGTATATATATTTAAAAATCCTCCTGTTTTTGCATGGGGACATGGGAGAATTTGGCCAGGAGCAGCCTTACATTTAAGTTCACAACTAAGCTTAAATGCTACTTGCTGCACATTGACCCAGAAAGCGCCTTTATCTTGAGAATGTTACACAGTGGAACACCATGCAAATAGTTCAATTATTATTATCACGAAGCACAAGTAGGGAGAACAAGAAACCGTCTTGTCTGCAAATACCCTTTAACTGATAGTCACGACTGCCTTAAGTTAATTCAGATTTGATTTGCAGTTACCTTTAATTGTGGTAGTGTGCAACTTAGAACTTTTATTAGCAAAACTCACGAAGCACAAGTAGGGAGAACAAGAAACCGTCTTGTCTGCAAATACCCTTTAACTGATAGTCACGACTGCCTTAAGTTGATTCAGATTTGATTTGCAGTTACCTTTAATTGTGGTAGTGTGCAACTTAGAACTTTTAATATCAAAACCCAAATTGTATCTGTGTTTACATCTTCATAAACATGGGCACAAATATAATACTTGGAGACCACCTAGATTCTTACAAAAGTATAAGTGTAAAGTTTACAGTTTGTAAAGTAGTAGACTTGAAGAAGTAATGCTGAGCAAATAGCAACACTTGTCTTGAACCTTATCTCCATCCACTACAGAATTATGATTTAAATGCCCAATAATAACAGTGTTCATGCAACTAAAGGCAACATTGAGCTTGCTGCTCCTCTGGGATTAAAAATTTTCTTTAATCTGCAGAATATGCTCATTTTCTTTACCATGCAGGCAGAAATGATTTGGTGGGTTTTCAAATATATTAAGGTTTTTGGCTTCCTCTGCCACTTAGACAACATCCTGTTGCAGTGATAACATACTATGGGAATGATGGGAAATTCAAGGTTCTCAGTGGAATTGTTCTTGTGAATGCCCTTTAAAGAGGGAGCTAGCTCCCAGTGGGAAAATTTGGAGAAAACAATATTGAATTAGCCAGGTCTTGTCAAAATGGTGAATTCGTACCCCACACAATACTATAAATATAAATAACCATGTGATACAGAAGCGCTATTTTTGTGGCCATATATACCCTGTTGTATTTGGAGTAATGTGACATGCTTAATCCAGCTGGCTAGTTTTTTGTTATTTTTATGAACACAGTTACAGGGTATCATGAATATTTGATTGCTATGTGTGCAGATTGTGTCATCAACTAAATACAAACTAAAAATGCACAAGAACATTACAAACTAGGAAGGCAAGGTGTCAGAAGTGGCAACTCCAAAGTACCAGAACACTGCATATTAAGTACAGAATATATGACTAGCCGACTGAAGTCCAGTGACTAATCGAAGAAAATTAAAAGACATTTAAAGCCCTGTTGTCGAAATATGAGACACTGTTAAAAGCCTAAAGTTGTTGGGCTGAAAGAACATATTTTACAAAATATTTTTGTAAATATTATGCAAAATATTATTACCAAATACTGGTAATATCCAGTGGGTTCCTCTTTTCATTTTTATATTATACAGAATCATCTTCTTAAACTTATCAAAATTAGAAATTTCACATATTTCCTTGTTTCCATGGAACAGGCCAGTGTTCCCTGAATACTGAAAATTTGATTTTCAAGGACACAGGATAATGGTGTCCTAATGAAATTTACATGTAGCACATTTATGCCAGTTAAAGACTGTACATTTCATTATGTATTGATTGTAGAAATAATTGTTTTGTATTGTTTGAATTTATCTGAGCAGTAATATCTGTATAGAAGAGTACACTACAGATCTGTATTGAGAGTTTTGCTCACATGCATTCTTTTACGTTAAAAAAAAGACCACCTAATCTTGGTTCATACTTTCATGCCACTAAGCTTTTGCCTACTGCCAATCCAGTGATGTCTACTATACCAGGAAGCTGTGACCTTTCTTACTAACCATTATGACCATCATGATTTTATCAAGCTGTGCACTTCACTGAATCAGAACATCATAGTTGCTGAAGAACACGCAGAACTTCAGTGATGGATATGTTAAAACTTTCTTGGTCAGGGTATTTCTTTAGGTAGGTTATTGAAAATATTAGGCCCAAAGAGTCAAGTGTATGTTAAACATCAACAGTTTATACAGGCAATATCGGTCTATCTACACACATTCTTTAAAACATGACACTGTGATAATTGAACAGTTTACAGTTTGGATGCTTAAGTTGTGCCAGATAGTATTCAATGACAATTGTTGTATGTATAGCAACAAAAAACATCCATCCATGTATCTAGTACTGTTTACAGTACACTTACTCAATACGAATTATGATTACAGTGATGAAAAGGAAAAAAGGTGTCTATGACCTGGTTTTTGGTATAGTGACCCTAAACCCACTCATACACACACAACAGATGCCAAACAACACTCCAGCAGGTTTTTAGATTGTGGAAGGAAAACTACATGGCCAGAAAAACACTGAATCAATACACAAACTGAGATACAATCAGGAGACCCATGGTTGAAAGACTGTAAGGCTCCCCAGAGCAACATAATAACTCCTTATCACAAAATGCGGATTACACACATTTTTAAGGTAGGTAACATTCCTGAGACGAGGTGCCCTACACATAGTGAAGAAATACATATAAATATTGCATAAGTATACAGCCTTGCAATTTTGATACAAGGATACATAGTTTCAGAATAACTTACCTAAAAATAAATCGGGGGTAAAATAAGACTGCATTGTGAAACCAAATTTTAAAAATGAGCTAATTGCTCCATAAACTATGATGGATATCCTTTCCAACTCAAAGTAAAATGAATTCATTAAATTAACTAGAAGTAAATAAACAGCAGTGTGTGTCTGTTCAATAAGTGTCTCTAAAGAAGTCAGTAGCCCAGGGATACTTGATGAATAGGCTGGGAATTGTTGGAGCAACCTAATTTGGTAATTGTACTGACACAAGAATAGTTCAGTTTAGTAGGGTTTTTAGTCTGGGGATCAGAGAATCACTTCAGAGATTTTGTACACCAAATGTCCATGGCTCCAGTGGTTACAGAGCATCTAAGGCTGTAGTATACTGTACATCATATAGATGGCCATGTATAAAGTATATGATACTGCATTTTAAGAGGAACAGGTACACAGCTGTTGGCTGGGACACCAAGAAAAGAAAGGCTCCATTGTATGTACCTACCTCTGAAGCAGTATTCAATGTCAAGTTTCCTAGATAAAATTTGAAAATAATGCTAATACACCCAAGACTTTGTATAATATATCCTTACCCATACTTACTATTGAACCATTGCACTGCACCACACCAAATTTTCTATTTGTAGGGAACATGAATCCTGAATAAAATAATGTCAGATATCCCCCACCCAATTCCCCAATAAAATGTGTATAATGTGATTATTGGAGTAAATTCACATTAAAAAATGTTCTGCTTTCAAGTTCCAATTATGTTACCTATGTTCATGAACAAACATCTGGCTACAAATGATTTGATAGTAGGTCTTGCCTAGAAGGAAAGTATCGTTTGGCACAAAAAAATGTAATGTGTAATTAATAATCTTTATTTTATAAAATACAGTCACCTGTTGTTTAAAGCGGAAAAAAAAAAAAAAAATCACATTTCTTATTTCAAAACCAGTAGTCTGATACTTAACTTCTCTTAGTGAAAGTTTCATTTGTTACAGTAATGAAATGCTGAAGACCAACCCTCCATCACCATCTTTAATATTTACAGTCATATTCAAAAACCTACCTTATTTCCCCCTGGTGTCAGACCTAGAACTCTTTGGAAAACAGTCAAATACTTTTAAAGGATACATTTAAAATGTAGTAATCAATATATTATTTCCCACACTATTTGTTTTTGGATAAGAGAACCCTAAGATTTTGAAAAAGTCATTAAACTGTTTGATAATGTAAGAAAAAAAATCTTTATTTAATAAAATGTATTATATACACACTTTAATATCCTAATTTCAGTTAAAATCATTATTTTAAAAGCAATTACAGCATAAACCCAAAATAAATTAACTAAATTAGGCTCCCACCTGAATTGTTAAAATAAAAAGCCTCTGTGGTAGTAATTCCTAAGAAATCTTTCAGCAATGTACAGGCAAATGTGAAAGGCACAACCTACTCCAGAAAACAACAGTACATTTAAAATGCAAAAAATTGTCAAAATTGCATCATGTTGCTGTTTGAAGGGTAAAAATAAATGCATTTTACATTTAATAATTGTTTCAGTTTACTTTGTTTCACTTTATACAAGCTGATACATTTTGTGGTAACAGTCAAAATATCAAGTCATTAGTGTAGAAGTAACCTAAAAGCAGTATTTTGAGAATGGTGATTTTCATTCTGAAGAGTCTGACATATACATTACTTCTTCTATAGGCTCACTGTTACATTATTTTTGTGTGCTTCACATGAAACACATCTATAGTTGTCTCATGGCACTGTCTCAAGTCATAGTCACAATAGCCAACTGAAAAACGACCCTGTGGAATAAAAAAAAAAAAAAAAAAAAAAAAATATATATATATATATATATATATATATATATATATATATAGTGAATTACAATTGTACACTATGTTAATAAATGATCCGCCTAATCAAAAACACAACACCTACCTTAGGCTTCTTGAAATAGTCCAGTCCTCTTCCAATCTTTATGATCCAACCATTATTAAACCTAAGAAGTGGAAGATTTAAAATAAATAAATCAAATTCCAGTTCACTTGTGAATGAACAGCTGTGATGATAGACCGTGAGCGTGTATCCTTATTCACCTTATACATGATCTTGTACAACTATTTAGAAGCTTAAAATGTTTTCAGATGTTGCTGGATTTCAAATGATTGTCTTATATATCATTGCAATTAATATTTTTATTGTAAATTGAAATGTCTAGAAAAATACTTAAAAGGTATTTTTTCGTCAGATATATTAAGTCAAAAACTGAAAATCAGCTAATATTGAAGCCAGCCCTGTGCTCTGCTTGTTCTAATTACTTTAATAAGGATATCATTGCTTTTAACACTAGCCTGTACCTATGCAGCACTGTAGTTACCATTACATTTTCTGGATAAAACCTCATTTGTTAGCATTTGTTATACAGGTAATATAAAGGAAAAGTGTTAAATTAATGGGTAAAGTGCATTCTAAGGGAGTCACATATAAAACAAATTATTACTGGATTGATAATAAAAAATGGAAAATGCATCACACTGCCTAAATGATACCTAGAAAAGGGCAACTGTCAAAAATCTATTGAATAAGATAAATTTGGAGGAAAGTCATTTGGAATCCAGCGATCATCCTGAAAGACCTACAGAGTTCCACAAATTGTACCAGAAACATCAAGAGTGTGTGTTCTCATGAAATCTCAAATGTGTTGAAGTAGGTGGTTTCTTTTTGTGACAACTATAAAATGGATGTTTTTCAGCATCTATAACAGCAAGTGAAGTGGGAAGGGTGGTGAGGTGAGGATTGACAAGGAACCTAACATTTACTTACAGTACTGAAAATCCTGAAATGCTGGTACCATACCATTTTAAAATTTGGGTTTTTGAGTATACCGTGCAACACTACATTAATCCCGCTGAATGTCTGTGTCACAGTTTTGTAATGACAGTCTACAAGTCAGATGGCTGCCCCATAAATTTTAGTAAGGTAAAAAGTATCTAATCTACTATTTATTAAATAATAATACATTCTTTCACTGGTTCCAGTTATCTGATAAATTAGAAGTCCATAAATCAAAACACTATACAGAGTTCACCAAGAAATAAGATGATAAAAAATAATGTATATGTTACATTTTATCCAAGATAATTTTGAAAGCAAAGGTACAGAGGTTTACATCATTATGAAACACATCAACAAGGACAGTGGAATTCCCCGTGATATCTATAAAGCTTCCAGGTGCAAATGTAACAAGATGGAAGAGCCAGATGAAAATGTTAAGGGTCCTGCATGTTACAGCTCAGTTCAGTTCACAATAAATAAGTGTGAACTAATCAAAGACAACTGTGAAATACTAATGTTTTTGAGAAAACAACACATGTATACCAGACTGATAAAATTGTAACTGCAAATTACGTTATTCCATGTGTCAGAGGTCTCTGCCTTGCTGTGGCCACCATGAGAACAAGCAAAATGGTCACAACAATGAAATCTTTCATTGAAAAACACCTGTCTAAATTTGTATATATTGAGCGGTTACATCTGGCTGCCACTGTGGACCACAGATTGAATATCTCGCTCTCCACCAAAATTATTAACTACAAATAATTGTTCTGAACCACTAAACATGAGAAAAAACCCTTTTGCATTTATGTATACTCCAGTCTTCTCCACAACCACACAGGTATCAACATCAAAGGAGGCAACAATTCACCCAGCCTACCACGCCATACTGAGAAGTCTGATTCTTTCCTGTATTGGGAATAAGAGACCCAGTTGCTTTACTTGGCCCAGTTTATATGCCAATACCTAGCTATTCCTGCCTCATCTGCACCTGCAGAAGAAATTTTCAGTGTTTCAATCTTGTGACGTGAAATTTGAAAATGTAATGGTGATTCAGCGCAACAAAAAGTAAAACTCTATAAATGAAAGAAGATTCATGTATCTGAGAAAATAACACATTCTATTTCATGGTTTGAGGCATCATGGATTAAAAGCAAGCAAAGCAGTACCAATTTATACCACCTTATTAAGTAGTTTGCATTATTAAAAAAACATTTTTGTAATCATTTACTAGTATAAACAGTATATTCAATAATTTCAAGTTGTCAATTTTATTTAATTTACAATTCTTAATACATCTTACTAAAATAATATATTTAACCTTTTATTTTGCTATACAGTGGAACCTTGGTTCACGACCATAATTCCAATTTATGACCATCGTTCCAAACCTCTGGTCGTAAACCGATTTGGTTGTGAACCGAAGCAATTTCCCCCATAGGATTGTATGTAAATACAATTAATCTGTTCCAGACCGTACTAACTGCATGTAAATATATTTTTTTAAAAGATTTTTAAGCACAAATATAGTTAATTACACCATAGAATGCACAGTGTAATAGTAAACTAATGTAAAAACATTGAATAACACTGACACAAACACCCAGGCTCCCTGCTCAGCTGCACACGCAGGCTCACTCGCTCTCAGCTGCATGCGCTCTCTCTCATCAGCACACGAGCCTGCTCTCTCCCTCTCTCTCTCAGCAGCATGCGAGCCCTCTCTCTCTCTCTAACATTGCAGCAGTTTGCGCTATAGCCTTGCAACCCGATCACTGTATAAACATTTTTTTTAATGTGTTTTAAACACAGGGGAAAAAAAAGGAACATTTGAAAAATCTGTAATTTAATAAACCACCAAGAAAAGTAACATTGCAACAATGCACGCTACGAACCGATCGCTGGAAACAGAAATGAAAACAAAATCAAGCCCAGTACATTCTTTAACTGCCTTCCTACCTTAATGCGTCCAGATTTCTCTCTCGCACTGCCTGTGTGTCTGCATCTCTCTCACGCTGCCTGTGTGTGCGTCCAGCTCTCTCTCGCTGCCTGTGTGTGTGTGTGTGTGTGTGTGTCGCTCTCTCTCTCACTCGCTGCACAGGAAATGCACAGGGAGAGACTGAACATGTACAAACTGAAAGGGAAACTGGCTTGTTCGTATACCGAGTGTGTGGTCGTGAACCGAGGCAAAAGTTTGGCGAACTTTTTGGTCATAAACCGAGTTGTACGTGTACCGAGACGTTCGTGAGCTGAGGTTCCACTGTATATAGTTATAGAATGTTATATATAGTAACAAAATAACTAATCTCACATACATGCTAAGAAAAAACACAAAAAAGGAATCCTACAGAATTTCACTGAACTGACTAATTCCAATTCAACTCCAAGTCTGCTTTCTAAAGTTCTTTTTTTTTTTTTTTTTTAATTAATTTCAATACCAATTGGTTCAACTGGAATTAATGAGTTCATTCATGTACTAACCTTAACCCCGGCCTAACCCTCTAATAATGAGCAGGCAGGTAGAGAAATACATTGTCCAGAGAATTGGGCTTTAAAGGGTGCCATTTTAATTCTCACAATTGACTTACTGCATGACTCAGAGTATTTCACTTAGCATACCTGTGTTTTGATTAAAAATAATATTGATGAAAGCAATGTAATTCATCCTGATATTTAAGCAGTTTTGGACAAAAAGTCTGTCAAGTATAAAACTGGCCGATGCAAGACTGATCAACAACATTTATGTTTGTCTAGATGCACTATCTATTTTTGTAATATAAAAGCGCATGCTAACCGGATTTCCCTGTCATGAATTGTGGAAGAATATTCTGTAGTCAACACTATACCATGGACCTTTAGCGACTCCTCAATTTCATACAGGGCACTCTTCTGCTGGGAGGCATTTTCACCCTGATGAAAAAAAAAAAAACAAAACAAAATGAACTGTCACAATAGTAGGTAGAATTATTTTAACAGTTTAGTTACTATGGGTGAATTAACATTTTTACATGAAATTTCAAGCTCTCCTTGTATGTCCAATACAATCATTTTATCATTATTTTAAATATTAGAGTTGGTAACTAAAGAATATGAAGACCATTTCATGAGTGTGTAAACTATAACTGGTTTCTAATCCATTCTTCTTGCAATCAAAAATTTTACCAAGTGTGGTATTTGTTCCATCACATAGTGGAAAACAAAATACATCTATTGTTCATAGTCATTACCCCCTTAAAAGAATAACAGAATGAGCTTTACCATGTTAAATCAACAACAAAAAATATCACAAATACCCCAAGACAGTGGTCCTCAACCAGAGGGCCCACTAAACTTCCACAGGGGCTGTAATATGACTGAAAATAATTATAAAATAGCAGCAAAATACTTAAGTTACTTAAAATCAAGCCACAGCAGGGCTGTCAAACCCATCTTTTATTAAAGTGAACCACGTCATCAATTTTCAAAATATATTATAGACATTGCACAATGTCTGTCAGTTTTCTGAAAGCCCCCCTTTAAAGTGTGTTTTATTTGCAGATTTTATCTGTATATAGGTTAGTTTGATTTCATTTACATGCGGCATGAAAACACACCTCCAGTGTCCACATTGTGTCCAGATAAGAGATCAGATGGACTCTGCACATACAGCTATTTGGGGTTTAGTGGTCGCTTGTGTTAATTTGCTCAGCACAGTGCACCACAGATACTAACCTATAGTTAGAATGAGAACAGGCCGCTTGTAATGAAACAAGAAACAAAAATAAAAGGAACATGACTTGCCATATTACCATGAAGAACTTTTGTTTTATTCTGATGCCAAACATGTGACAGTTTCATGAAGGAGATGGTAGGTCAACTACACACATACCACTGCTACCACTGCACTCACTTTTAAAGCCACACAGATCTTCTGCAGTTTACCTGAATACTGCCAACACACTACACAATTCTCTTGTCTATTCTGGCAACTTGATATGTGGAGAGAAAACGCATTTGCATTTCCACTTGTGCTAAATGTGGCTATTGCTGATGGAAAAACACTCCAGTGCTGAATCCAGAGGAGAACCAAGCAGTTTATGTAATTAAGTTATGAAAAGATTTCTGCCCACACTGAGTCTGCATTTTAAAAATTACTTTTGATTTTTTTATTTACAGAACTACATAATCATTTTATGTGTGATTTAAAAAGTAACACTTAAGCCAGATGAATAATGAGCACCGTTTTTGTTATCAAAATATCTGTGGTGGCAAATCTGTATTTTGGTAAATCCTGGGGAGTTTATTTCTCAAAATTCTTACTTGATTTATGTTATGATTAAAAAATTTGGGGTCTAATTAAAATATCTTATTTAATAAAAGCATAAAGGCTGTTTTTGAAATGGCCTACTCATTTTATTATCTCTCTTATTACATAATTATTGTATAATAAAAAATCCTGGGACAAGACAAGACTTTTTAGCCTGGGACGAGACATGTCTTTTTCAGAGAGATACTTTCTCGTCCCGTGAGATGAGACTTTATGCCAAGAGATTTAACCACACCTGAGGCCGGAAATAAAAGACAAAGAGTAGATGACAAAGTAGAATGTCATAATGAATTCAAAAACATTGGTGTGATACACATGCAGAGCAGGTTAGAGATAATGAAAGTACTAAAATTCGAAAGTCTCAAAAAAATGATAGTAAAGATTAGTCACGGAACAGCAAAAAGAGATAGAATATATGGACATAGGTGATTTAACAGAAGTATGTACATATTGTTTGGCTTTAAACATTAAGTCAGAGACTTGTAGATCGCCTGATTAGTGTTGCCATCAGGGAAAAAGTAGTGTGTCTTCCCAATGAAGAGGCTTATCCGCAAGATTTAAAAGATTTGTTGTTTGGGGAAAGTCAAATCCATATATGCAAGCGGCAGAGATGTGAAGTGGCTGGTGCGTAGTGCAGGCTCTGGGGGAGGGGATTGGGGAGGTTGGGGAGCGAAGCCCCCTGGGGCTGTTAAAAAAACAAACGCAGTGTAATATCACTAGCACCAAATATGCTTCTGTTCATAAATGCAAGCTCAAAAAGAAAAATATCCTCAGCAAAAGTACAAGAGGGTAAATATCATGGCCTGTGTGGGGAGACCCTCACATATTCTTTTCAAGGAATAAAAGTTCAGAACTACTGCTCCAAGGTACAATGAAGTAAATGTGGAAAATATTTTTTGGAAGAAATGGTTACGGTGGCGCAGTGCTAGCGCTGCTGCCTCGCAGTTAGGAGACTCGAGTTTGCTTCCCGGGTCCACCCTGCGTGGAGTTTGCATGTTCTCCCTGTGTCTGCGTGGGTTTCCTCCCATAGTCTAAAGACATGCAGGTTAGGTGCTTGGTGTGTGGGTGTGCCCTGCAGTGGGCTGGCGCCCTGCCCTGGGATTGTTTCCTGCCTTGCGTCCTGTGTTGGCTGGGATTGGCTCCAGCAAATCCCTGTGACCCTGTAGTTAGGATACAGCAGGCTGGATAATGGTTGGTTGGTTTGTTGGTTACCTCTTACTTTCATTTTTTATTTATTGTTAAAAGCCAGTAGACATCCCTTTGTTTAAAATTCCAACCACTGTCTAAAACTTACCATCTCATTCTTGAAAAAAAAAAAAAAAAAAATCACTATTAGTTTAACTCTTTCACTTTAATCAAAGAGGATCTTTCCAATATTAAGAAGTTTAAAAAAATCTAGCACAACCTAGATTCTAATGTCTACGAACCACTAATGAATCTACATTCATATACAGAAGCAATCACCTACCTACAATAGTTTCACATACGATGGTTCTAACATTCTAACACAACTACTCCCTCTCTCTAGGACTTTCTCATACCACACAACTATCTCTAGAGTTTACTGAAAATAGTTTATTAAATAAAGTATTCAGTGAGAGGTAGTACTTTGGGCGAAAATGTCTTATTAATGAGAGAGGTCAGAGGAGAATGGCTAGACTTATTCAAACTAACAGAAATGCACTGAACACTCAAATAACAGCTCTTTACAACAGCGGTGTGTTTTGTGTTAATGGCACAGGCTGGTGGTGGCAAAGAAACAGTTTGGGTTATATGTTCTTGGCATATATAGTTCCTAGGTCATAATCCCATTAAGAAACTTTTTGAAGAAGCCGAATAGGAGCATGGTCGAATAAGTCAGCATAGAGCAAAATCCATAAAAAAATTTTCCAGCACCTTGTTGGTGTATTCCTCTAAGAATTCAAGCTGTTCTGGAGGCTAAAGCTTATCTTATAAGTAGTATAAAGTATATATGGCTTTATGAGAATAAATTAAAATATAAATATAGAAAATCACAGTGATGGGGACAAATTAACTTAAAAAAAAAGAGTAAAAAGAAAAAATAAACATAACTGTTGCAGATAAGTGTGAATATTGGTAAAAAGACTGAAAAAACATGCGCACACACCAATATATGCAAACATCAATATACTGTATAATTACTATAAAATTACAGTGGAACTGTTAATGGCACTATATAAAATAAAGACTGCTTGTTGACTAGAAAGTAAGTCTAAAAAAGAACAAACATGTCATGTTTGTGACAGTTGTGTGTACAACACATTTACAAATGTACCTACATCATTTAGGAATACAGTTAAGCTGCCCTATGATGGACTGCTGGGATATGATTTGACTCCAGGGACTTTGACCTGTAGTAAGAGAGTGTGGCAGTGAATTGATAAGAGTCAACAAAAATGACCAAAAACAAAATTAATACAACAGTCTAAATTTCAAGGAGGAAAAACAAATATCTTTACAAACTGAACTCAGATTTTAGCAGAAGTATCTTAGTGGGTTTCAGGAGATACTGTTTTTAATAATAATCATAATCCTAATTGATTGCTTATTCAGTACTAATTAAGTGCTTTTTCCATGTTCAAATCCTGGTCATATCCGTGAAGAACCTGCTCAAGTACACGCAAAAAACATTCAGATTAGGCTGACTGGCACCATGTTAGTGTTTGCATGATTGTGCCCTGAAATGAACAGGCATCCTTCCCAGGAATGGTCCCTGCATTTTGTGAAAAACTGCAACTAATAAACTTTTGATCATGCCATCACAAATAAATGTATAGGTAAAAGTATACTATATAATTAAAATATTTATCATATAGTGTTTTCTTGTATTAAGGAATGCCTAACCCATAAAAAAGGCTTTCAAGCTACTGCAAAATTCTAAAGTATAACTGTAACGTGAATTTTCCATTTTAAATAAGCTCTAATGGATATACACTATATTTGAAATGTTTAGCTACAGTTGACAATGAAGTGGTTAAAACTGAGTTTGCCTACTCTTGCAGAAAGAAGCTACTATGTCATCTATAAATATGACTTATGTAAATGAACATACCTCATCTAGGGATGTAAGCAGACGGATGGTTTTCACTTTACAAGAAGCTTTGAGAAGCATCTCACAAAATCTTAAGAAGTTGTACAGCTGAAAAATATGCAAATGTATATCACATATAAAAATCAAAACAATTAGAAAATGCCAAACATTTTCTTATATTAATTTTCCATTTAATAAATGTGCTACATAACGTTGGAATCCTGCTGTATAAAAGAAGAAGTATTAGATAATTAGATTAGATAATAGGTAATTTCTAAAGATGAGAAAAAGAAAGAAGAAAGAGTGGGAATGCTAGGTAAAACTGATCATTATTCATTTGTTATTGATAATTCCTCTGTCTCCCCTTCCCCACAGGTTAAGAGTCTGGGTGTCGTCCTTGACAGTACGTTGTCCATACAGTCCCACATCAATAACATCTCCCGGTCTGCATATTTCCACTTGCGTAACATTAATCGTATTCGCCCCTCCCTCACTCCCCACACCACTGCTATCCTTGTTCATAGCCTTGTCACTTCTCGTCTGGATTATTGCAATTCCCTTTTCTTTGGTCTTTCTCACAAATCTCTTTATAAGCTTCAACTGGTCCAGAATTCAGCTGCCCGCATCATTACTAGAACCCCCTCTATTTACCATATCATTCCCGTTTTGTAGCAGCTTCATTGGCTTCCAGTTCAGTTCCGAATTCAATTCAAAATTCTACTACTAACTTTTAAGGCTCTCCAAAACCTTGCCCCTCCATATCTGTCTGAACTCCTCCATGTTGCCATACCCTCTCGTACCATTAGATCCTCTTCCTCCATCCACTTGACTGTCCCCTTTGTCCGTCTTACCACCAGCAACTGAATGCTCTGCTCCCCAGCTTAGGAACTCACTACCATCTGAGCTTAGAAATATTGAATCACTAGCCAACCCGCGGCGTAGCATACACTGCATAATCACGCCGCTTATTTAATGATTTTTAAGCACAGGGAAAAACAATGAACATTTGAAAATTCCGTAATTTAATAAACCACCAAGAATCTGCTGATTTCTTAGTCATCGTTCAGTACGAACTGCCTGCTCATGTGCCCGCCCCCAACCCCTCACCTGAGGCGCTGTGATCTGTGTACAGTCCACATGCACCTGTGAGTTATGTTGACTGTTCATTTTCCAAACACCGCCGCATTCGCTTTTTGTCTCTGCTACAGTCCACTTGCACCTCTGAGCCACGTTGACTTTTCATTGTTCTTTGCGGTTCTGGCTGCCAAGTCACCCGACCATGGTAGTAGCGTATGGGGGGGAGTTTTGGTGTATGGGGCGTAAGTGGGGTGTACAAAGGGCAATGACGTAATCAGTGCGAGCGTATGACCTGCACTTAGTGGGAATTCCTCGTTCGTGGGGAACAATTGCAAGCTCCGGTCTCCATCATGAATGGGGTTCAATGGCTTACCCACGCCTCTCTGCGCCGGGTAGACACACGTTGATCCATTCAGTGTAGCGCACGTTCAGTACCGGACATCCAAGGGCATCACAGACCTGTTAATGCTCAATCTCACGTGGCTGAAAGCCACTTGTCCCTCTAAGAAGTTGGACGCTGACTGCTGTTGGGTCACGTAACTATTTAGCAGGCGCGAGTCTCGTTCGTTTTCGGAATTAACCAGACAAATCGCTCCACCAACTAAGAACGGCCATGCACCACCACCCACAGAATCGAGAAAGAGCTATCAATCCTCTCCGTGTCCGGGCTGGGTGAGGTTTCCCGTGTTGAGTCAAATTAAGCGAAAGGCTCCACACCTGGTCACGCCCTTCCGTCAATTCCTTTAAGTTTCAGCTTTGCACCCTTACTCCCCCCGGAACCCAAAGACTTTGGTTACCCGGTTGGCTGCCCGGCGGGTCATGGGAATGACGCCGCTGGATCGCCAGTCTGCATTGTTTATGGTCGGAACCACAACGATATTTGACCGTCTTCGAACCTCCGACTTTCGTTCTTGATTAATGAAAACATTCCTGGCAAATGCTTTTGCTCTTGCTCGAATTGTTTGCGGCCGTGGCTCTGTCGTGCATGTGCCATGGTCGGCCGCTTAATGAATTGTTGGTGCCCTTGGCTCTGTGAGTTGGTGGCCTATCCCATGGTCTTAGAGTTGGTGGGCGTGGCTCTGTGAGTTGTCGTCGTATCCCATCATCTTAGCGTTGGTGGGCGGGTCTCTGCGAGTTGGCGGGCATGGCTATATCATGCATATCCCATGGTTGTCTTGCCTGTTCTGTCAACTTAGTGAATTATATATACAGATTTTCACTTTTCAAATCTAAACTTAAAACTCGTTTAAGACTGCTTTTTCTCATTGATTACAATTGCTCTGTCTGATTTTAACTTTTGTATTTTACTTTTGTTTATAATCTGTGTTTTGTCTATTGTTCAGTGTCCTTCGAGTGTTTAGAAAGGCACCTACAAATAAAATGTATTATTATTATTAAAACCTGAGGGGAATAGGGTGCCAACAGCAATCAATTGGAAGAACAGACAGTCAGCGTGTCTAAATTATCCTAAAAAAAACACCACACACACACACACACACACACACACAAAATACTTTACTTTTTTTAAATACTTTTTACTAAGAAATGCTACAAAAAATAAATAGAAAAGCTAAACTAAACAGATGTTGTAGTGGTTTATCATGCTTAGCAATAATAGTGTTAAATGCACTAGGCTACAGGTTCCCTGTGGTATTTTAGCATCCATATTCCACGGGGCTTCTGCAGCACACCAATCAAATTAATTATATTCTATGGCCCTAGTCATATCACTGAGGAAAAACACAATGTGTATTAAAAAAATAACATGCTGCATTCTGTCCGTACATTTGCACATGAAAGGGGCCAACTTAAACTAAGGAAGATGTGAAAAAAACATATCATGTGTGTTTTTAGCATCTAATCTCACAACACAGTAAACTTGTCCCTTGCCATTCCCTATCAACCTCTTTACCCTGATCTCTGCAAAAGAGGCAGAGAATATGCACACTGCTAGGTGCTGTGGTGGAAAGTCTGTGGTTGTATTCTGTGAGCCTGTGCTGTCTGCTGAGACTAGAGCTCTCTCCCGAGTCCTGACCTTAAATATGCAAGCAAGGTAGTAGACTTTCATTAATCAACAATAGAATTTTTTTTCTGTGACCATTTGATCAAATATTTGGGCACATTCTCTGCTAATATATATTTTACATGGAGCATAATTTTGTGCCAGTGATGTCACTCATAGCACTGCTGAAGTTGAGACAGTAATGACTACACTGCTGGGCGGCATTCAGTGGAATCACATCTGATAGAATTTTGTTTGTCTTATGCTGTCTACCAGACTTAATAGTATAATCTATTAATTATTTTTCTAAATTATTAATATTTAGAAGATTTAATTACAATTTATGAAAACTAGATATGTATTTTTCTATGAAACAGTTGCATGGTATACTGAGTATTTATTTTATATTGAATTTTAATGGATATGCACTAGCTATATGGCACTGAATGCAAACAGGCATTGTAAATGTAAATGATTCTAATTCACACAAACCTTACATAGAAATGCAGTCTATTTTAATCCATGCTGTACTACATACAGCAAGTCTTTACACTATAAAAAATGTGGTAAGAGAGTAAAATCAGAAATTGGGGAAATACTCCTCATTCTACAAATAGTATACATGGGAATTAATGCAGAAATTTAAGTTGGAGCAGAGTGTGACAAATATGTCACTGAATACGATATAAAAATTAATCTAATTAGACAAAGAAAATACAGTTTTTCAAGATTTTTATTACTGATTTCTAAACGTTTTTTTTTTTTACTGGAAGGTTTGGTCATACCTCTGCTTTACTTCTGCTATCTATTACTTGCTCCAAACATACACGGAAGCTTTTATGTTATTTTGTATTTTTTTTTCTCCAAAAAAAAAATTTAATAATTATTAACTACAACCATGAATATTAAAATGGCTGATTTTGCTTTTAGGAACAGCAGACTATAGGTTTTGGCATGACAAATGTTGCATATTGCTATTTTACTGCTGTGGATATTCATGAAAAAAATGTCTGCGTAGCCTACTCTTTGCCAAATATACCTCATAATATTCAGTTAGTAGTCATGCTTTCTCTGGCATATACTGTACTTAAAATTTCATCATATCTGTCCAAAATATCAGAAATAATCTTTTCTTTAAATGTGATACCACTATTTTTTTTTTTTTAATTCAGTATTAGCCAATACCAGTATGATAACTGCTTTTTCTTACCTAAAAAATAAAAACACCTTGAGGCTTTTGCGGCATTTTTTAAAATACAAAAAAAATGTTATATGTAATATAATGCATCCATCCAAAGTTAAACCTTTTGAACCCCGGCATGCTCTTTTAAGCTAAATTCCTTTAATGAAACTGATCTACCTGACCTCCAGAGAATAATTTCTCAAACAACTTCCAATTGTGTCCTTGACCCAGTCCCAACAGACTTTTTTTTAAAGTCTCTAATGTGCTTATTGATAGTGTACATAGCATAATTAATTTGTCATTAGATACAGGGGTCTTCCCAGACTGTCTAAAGACTGAAATAAGTAAACCTCTACAAGAAAAATAATCTTGACTCCTCTGACTTTGACAACTGTAGACCAATTTCTAACCTGAATTTCTTAAGCAAAATCTTAGAAAACCCCATTTTTAAGCATTTAAATTACTACTTGAACAAACATTATATTACTGATAAGTTTCAGAACAAATCACACAGTACAGAAACTGCACTGCTTAAAGTAGTAAATGACTTGTGTATAAGTGCATACAGAGGCACCATATCTGTTCTTGTCCTTTTAGATTTGAGTGCAGCATTTGACACCATAGACCACAGTATCCTTATAAATCTCCTTAGACAATGGGTGGACCTCTCTGGCAGTGTCCTAAATTGGTTTCAGTCCTAATTAACAGGTAGAAAGTTCTTTGTTAGTTGTGGCGATTATATTTTGGTATATTGTATATGGAATATGTCACGGATCTATATTGTGTGTGCCGAGTTTTTCAATCTACTGTACATCCTTCTATTAGGCCAGATTATTTCGAAACACAGGGTGAACTACTACAGCCATGCTGGCGATACATAGCTTTATTTATCTATAGTGCCTGATGATCCTAATGTTCCAATATCTTGCTAGTATTTCAGAATGGATGATTAGCAACTTTCTCAAACTAAAAAAATGAAAAAACAAATATTAGCGGTTGGCAAGAATGGAAATAATGAGGAATTAGCAATAAACGTAATCACTTAGTATTAAAAGTCTATGCAGAGGTAAAGAATTTAGGTGTAATCATGGACTCTGACGTAAACTTTAAATCACACATTAACCACATAACTAGGACTGCATTTTTCCACTTAATGGGGCATTGAAAAAGTTAGGCCACTTGAAATTAGTTCACATTTTTGTTTTTAATTGACTAGATTACAGTAATGCACTCCTACTAGGACTAGCTAAGAAAGACATAAATCGATTGGAATTAGTGCAGAATGCAGCAGCAAGAATCTTAACTAGAAAAAGAAAATCTGAGCACATCTTACCAGTTTTATCACTGTTATATTGGTTACCCATGTTCTTTAGAATTGATTTTAAAATACTGCTTATTGTACGTATATAAAGCTCTGAATAATCTTGTCTCTTCCTACATCTTTGAATGCATGTCCCCCTACACTCCAAATCATAACTTCAGATCTTCTAATGACAGTCTGCTTATTATTTCAGCATAAAAGGCATCATGGGGCAGCCTTTTGCTATTATGTAATAAAAATCTGGAATAATTTACCAATGGAGATCCAACAGTTTAATACTGTGGAACATTTTTAAAAACCTATTACAAATTCCACTTTTTCAATGTGGCTTTTTTGTAGCTACGTTTTAGTTGTACTCCTAATAGAATATATATATGCATATAATTAGTACATCCTTCAGGGATTTGCAAACTTTACTAATCTCCGCTTTCCTCTGCTTTCGTTTCTGGTTCTTCTGTTGAAGCGTTTTGTGCCAGCACCACTTGATCGAGGCACTGTCCAACCATGTGTGATGCTCAAATAAAGGCAAGTGCCCCAGCCGCCCATAAGACCCACTTCATCAAATCCTCTAGGATTAACCACATGTATTGTAGGTTACTTAGAATGCCCAGTGGGGGCTGTGTGATGTTTTGGCCTTGGAACCCATGCAGAACAGGAGTTTTGTTGGTTTTTATGTCCTCATGGTCATCTGAACTTATCATTGTACTCATTTGTAGAGACTTATTATATTGTATAAAAGGACACTACTTTTCCACTAAGTATATACAGTACCTATGTTGTGTAAGCTCATATGGATTTTAATTATTATTATTCTTACCTAATTTAATTTGTTTTTCTTTTCTTGTAACTATCTCTTTGGCATCATGTAAAGCACTTTGAGCTACATTCTTTGTATGAAAATGTGTTATAGAAATAAAATGTTACAGCTGTTGTAAAAGTAACACATATGTGACAATGCTCTAAATCAGGGCAACATTTCTATGTTTTTATATATTTGTGTCTGATTTCTATTTTAAAATACTACCCCTGTCTCCATAAACAGGAGTAAGAATTCTAAAAGTTAATGAGATGGTCTGAGATGCCAAAACTTGTTTCTCACCTGGTGAATGGACCTGATATACGGATCCTCCACATACACTTCAGTCAGGTTTTCACTGATATATGGTTTAAAGACTCTCTCAAAACTGTAGCCTGTGTCATTCTCTTTAATTTTGATCTGCTCATGGTACTTCCCCTCTGAAACAGACAAAAATATGCAAAAGGATTTGCATTGTATGTTACTATACAGACTTTTAGACCAAAGTATCTATAAAAATCCTCACGGGTGAAATTTATTCTCTCTTTTAAGAACAAAAGCTTGCTTTTTTTCTTCAATTTTCCTTATTAAAAATTAATCTACACAACAAAGCAGGAGAAGTGGTTTAAAGAAAATATAGATGATCAGGTAGATAAGAAATGCTTTGTGGAAATTGCAAGGGAATAGCAGTGTCCACTGTGGTAGGTAATGCTATACATTAAAGGTATAAGCTTAAATTTAAAATGTCTTTGTTGTAAATAATAACAATAGCTTAAAAATGTTTAAAAACTTATTCACCCATTCATCCATTTTTCAAATGTTCTTGTTACATTACAAGGTGGCAGGGACCTCAAAGCCTTCACTGACAGTATCAGGCTCAAGACAGGAATATAGTCATATAGTCAGCAACACATATAGTCATATACCTCTCCATTACCATATAATCAAGAACACATTTCTAGAGCTGGGGACCGCAACAGGCTAACATCAATTTACAATTGCCAATTAAACTAACATGCAGATCTTTGGTAAATGTAAAGAATATTTAAATACCCAAAGAAAAGACCACACAGATATGAGGAGAATGTGCAAACTAAATGCAGACAGTGTCAGGGCCTGAATTTGAGGCAACAATACTATTAATTGTGCCATCAGGTTGACCAGTCCCAGCTACCACTTAAAAATTCCCAAAAATTAAGAATGACATGGCAAATTACCTTCTTTATCCTGATTAACACGCTTCTTAATCAACTCTGCTCTGTTCATGTACTGATCAATCTTTTCTCTGTATGCAGTCTTTTTGGATTCATCTTTTGTGACTGTAATGACAAGAATTGCATTGATACCTTAATAATAAAAATATAGACTGCAATAGTAAGGCCAAGAGATTGCACATTACAAGTTCCAAGCTCAATTTCTTTATAAATATTGGGTTGTTTTTTTTAAGAACACCTTTATGTGATTTCATAACTAACTATGATTTTGGCTGTATTACAGAATCAATGATGGCCTGAAGTGGACACAACACATTTGAGCCATTGTAAAGGTGATTCACCAACACCTTTATTTTCTCAGATACAGCCTGGATGTGTTTAGTAACTACAACAAGTGCATGGTGGAGTCCACATTCACTCCCTGCTTAACATCCTGGTGAGGCACCTGCCCAGCTCAGGAGTGCAAACAGTCAGCTCAGTACTTCTGGCACACAGCTGCCTTCTTTTCAGGATACACTTAATATAAGCAGTCTTAAAATGCAAAACTGTATTACAGTATTAAAGACTTTAGGCATCCTGAACACACATTTTTCTTCCTCCCTTCATCAAGCAAACGATACCAGACCATAACCATTTGCACCACTAAATTATGTTTACAGTATTACAGTACATAAGGTTACCTTAAAGCCACTGATATGGATCACTATGTGAATATTTCTAGTAACCCTGTAAAAGAATATAAACTAAGATCAGTGTGGCTATAATTTAGAAACACAAAATGTTTTACAATTGGCTTTGTAAGGTATTTGATCCTAACTGCTCACATGTGCTCCCTGAAGTGATCTGCAAACCGTCATCCTTCCATCAATGCCTGTGAGTGAGGGAATTTTCTAGAAAAATGCAGTAAATATGAATTTTGGTTTGGAATGAATATCATTGTTTAATACTACATTTTTCAGAGGGATCAGATAAAATGGTATTGTTAGTGACACACAGTGTTTGCAAGTGATACAGCTGTTCCTGTCACCTCTGAATGTGCCTAATTGGGGAATTTGACCTACTGGGAAGAACAAGTTGGGTGGTCAGCAGAAGGAGATGAAGGGAGGATTTGGGGAAAAACGGCTCCTGCAGAAGGATTTCACTGCAGGAAAAAGTCATATTTTTTATCTGTCAGAAGGATAGAATGTTAGTGTGGAAAGATAGTACCAGTGTAAAGAAGGCGGCATTATCAAGTTCTTAGACAGTGTACATCAAGCGTGGAACAGAGATGAACCACCATGAATACTGTCCACACGAGTTGTACCAGCAAACCAATTTCTAGAACACCATCACATGACATCAAAGAATGCAAGCATCTTGTAGGTTGATCAGGACTGGAAAATAGATATGGACTTTGAAAATAAGCTTGTTGTTTATCCCAGACATTGTGAGCATAACAGTTGCTGTGCAATTGACAGTAGCATGGGAAGATAATGTTAAAGAAGCTAATGAATGAAAAAGACCAAATACTATAATCTGGCAACTAAAGCCACAAAGAATGTCTGGAAGACCACGATTTTCCCAGTGGAAGTGAGATGCGAGTATTTTTGCTACATCTATGTCTGTCACTTTGAAGAAAATGGGGAGTAAGGGTTGCTTCCTTCAACAAGCAGGTCAAGTAAACTGTTAACTTTCTGTACAAACTCTGAATGAGAGATTGCTTTACAAAACTGCGGGAATGTGTAATAGCTATTAAACGTGCCCAAATGCATGGGGTCAAAATGTGCAAAATATTACATTACAGGAGAAGACGGTGTATCTACTCTAAAAACGTGGAAGCATTTTCTTAGATTTTTAAACATAAAGAGCATTTTACCCTTGAAAGACATAAACATATAAAAAGATGTTTGTATGCTTGAACTCAAAAACAAATCCGTATCTCGCCCATAACAATTCCCAATACTGGGAGCTTAACAAGATCCTGTCTAGAACAGGCAGCCTAGCTTAGCAGGTATGTGTCATACCTACAAAAAAAGTTTGTTCACCTTTTAGGACGTTCAGCAGTATCTGGATTCCCTCCTGATAACAAATAAGTGACTCCTGAAACCTCGAGCACGTGTCCATTTCCACGGCTCTCTTCAGCACTGTCACGGCGGCATCTTCCAGCGACATTCGTGAAAAAAGCCAAGAAACCTAAACACTCGGAAACTCGATCCTAGCATTCGTTAGTTCCCGTCAACCTGTAGTTTAAGCAGCGGTGCCAAACAACGACATGTTTTCAAATAAGTGAGAAATGATAAAAAAAGGAGAACGTGTAAAAATGAAAAATAAAGAAAAGCACATAAAAAAGACACCACCACAGCCTTCTTCCTTGTAGACGCAAGCAGAACGCGACAAACTCTGCAGTATCACAGCTGCGCAGGTTTGTGTCTGTCCTCGGCTCCGGCCAATAGCAACTTTAGAGAAGAACGGGAAGTATGGAAGGGGCGGAGACAGATACGCCCATGTAACGTTTTCCTTGTTTGCACGGTCAGTTGTGGACGGGTCGGTTTACTATAGTATATCTGTGCAGTTCTTAATGCTGCTATTAGTTTCAAACAATGCGGAATTCACACTGAGCGAAAGGGGAAACATTCACAATAGAATGAGACTGTCTTTGCTAACCCCAAAACCTATTTAAAATTATTCGATGCATCATTGTTCAAATTAATTTGGAAAACAAGACAAAAACATAAAAATAATCACCATAATTAAACGATACTTAAAAGGGGGTTAATGTTCCTAATGTCCACTATATAATGTCTTGTTTTTAAAATAACTGAATCAGGAAATGCATGGGACAGCACCTTATAGTTTTTTATTCCAAATTTATTTTTTAAGTATGGCGGCCAGGACTTCTTAATTATCTTGTGATTTTAAATACAGCAAATTACCTATCCACTTATCTAATTTAGTTTTGGAAAATTACTTTTAAGCACACTTTTTCAGTTCATTCAGCTCTTATCTAGATCTGCTTTGTGTCAGGCATTTTTAATGAAGGATGTTTTTTCTACTGTTACCAAAATTTATAGACCATTATAATATTTTAGTTAAATGCAAAGATTTCTTTTAGGTTATTTATTCAATTCCCAGTAATTGTATTACTTATGAAGTCACATTGCATGTATTCTCAGATAAAGAAAAAGGTTCCAACTCTTTCAATAAACGGTGTTCCGTCTTCTGCGGTGGGTTGGCACCCTGCCCAGGATTGGTTCCCTGTCTTGTGCCCTGTGTTGGCTGGGATTGGCTCCAGCAGACCCCCGTGACCCTGTGTTTGGATTCAGCGGGTTGGAAAATGGATGGATGGATGGTGTTCTGTCTTTTAATGCCCCCATTAAATGGAGCTCCACAATTGAGTGCATAATTTGGAAAATGGCATGGTCTGTATCATATTTTTTTTTAACCATGTAAGTTTAAGGAAATCCACTTCAAAATCATAAATAACATTTACCGCACTAATTAATTAATTCTTATGCATAATATTAATATATTCCCAGTGTATTTTTTTGTACAGATAAAGATGTTCTAAAATATATTAGAATTATATACTTGTATTACTTTCTAGAATGACCAAAAAATCTATCCCACTAATGTAGAGTACAAATTGTACTCTGCAGTTTGTATGGCCCCCACATGCTTGTATGCATGCCTGACAATGTCAGGACATTCTCCTAATAAGACGACGGATGGTGTCCTGGGGGATCTCCACCCAGATCTGAACCAGGGCATCATTTATGCTCCTGGACAGTCTGAGGTGCAACCTGGCAGCGTCGGATGGATCAAAACATAATGTCCCTGAGGTGTTCTATTGGATTTAGATCAGGCGAGCGTGGGGGCCAGTCAATGGTATCAATTCCTTCATCCTCCAGGAACTGCCTGCATACTCTCGCCACCTGAGGCAGGGCATTGTCATGCACCAGGAGGAACCCAGAACCCACTGCACCAGCATAGGGTCTGACAATGGGTCCAAGAATTCCAAGACAATGGGTCCAAGAATTTCATCCTGATACCTAATGGCAGTCAAGGTGCTGTTGTCTAGCCTGTACATGTCTGTGTGTCACTCCATGGATATGTTTCCCCAGACCATCACTGAGCCAACTGGTCATGCTGAACAATGTTACAGGCAGCATAACGTTCTCCACGGCTTCTCCAGACCCTTTCACATCTGTCACATGTGCTCAGGGTGAACCTGCTCTCATCTGTGAAAAGCACAGGGTGCCAGTGGTGGACCTGCCAATTCTGGTATTCTATGGCAAATGTCAATCGAGCTCCACGGTGCCAGGCAGTGAGCACAGGGCCCACTAGAGGACTTTGGGCCCTTAGGTCATCCTCATGAAGTCTGTTTCTGATTGTTTGGTCAGAGACATTCACACCAATGGCCTGCTGGAGGTCATTTTGTAGGGCTCTGGCAGTGCTCATCCTGTTCCTCCTTAGTCCAAAGGAGCAGATACCGGTCCTGCTGATGGGTTAAGGTCCTTCTACGGCCCTGTCCAGCTCTCCTAGAGTAACTGCCTGTCCCCTGGAACCTTCTGCATGCCCTTGAGACTGTGCTGAGAGACACAGCAAACCTTCTATCAATGGCACGTATTGATGTGCCATCCTGGAGAAGTTGAACTACCTGTGCAACCTCTCTAGGGTACAGATATCGTCTCATGCTACCAGTAGTGACCGTTGCCAAATCCAAAACTACTGAAAAAACAGTCCAAAAACATGAGGAGGGAAAAATGTCAGTGACCTCCACCTGTTAAGCCATTCCTGTTTTGGGGGTCATGTCATTGTTGCCCCTCTAGTGCACCTATTGTTAATTTCATTAACACCAAAGCAGCTGAAACTGATTAACAACCCCTTCTGCTACTTAACTGACCAGATCAATATCCCAGAAGTTTCATTGACTTGATGCTGTATTCGGATTAAAAAGTGTTCCTTTAATTGTTTTGAGCAGTATACGTCCATCCAGCCATGTAGTGAGCCTGGTGAATTCTGCTGTAGTGCTGCAGATAGCCAGAACCTGTTCTCAGAGCACCAAGGGCAAAATAAGAACCAGGTGTAGACTGGATGCCAGTCTGTCAGGGCATATTTGCTGGTAGAATAAAGGAATAGAATTTCTCATTTTAGGAGTATATATCTAACATCTTATTTCTAGAACTGTGAGAACTGTATGTCAACAACAGTAACAATGGTGACAAACTTCATGTGAGAAAAAATGTTGATGATGCATCATGGTGGTGAACAGTTGAATTACAGTATATTAGCAATAATTACACATGAATTTCTTTTACTAAGATTGTAAATCATATTTCTATCACCAAGGATGTAATCAATGCCACCATTTCACATTTGATTTGAGTGCTGCTTTTAATGCTATTGATCCCAGCATCCTGCATTTGAGAATTTAGGTGACCTGTTGTGCTTGAGAGACAAAACTGCTGTTTTTTTGACTGCAGGCATTTTGCTTACTGTTTTTTGCTGCACGTTCTGCTCAGATGAGCTACTGTGAAGTGGACTCTTTTTTTTACCTATGAATCAGGAACTTTACTTGCAAGTGTTTCATACAGAGCAACACTATGAGAATTTGTTTCATGTTTTAGTTAATCATTCTGTGTATTTTGTCTTTAAGTCTATATATTTTCTTTTTGTTTTATCACACTGTATAACTTGCATTTGATTTTAGGTTAGAATGACCACTCAGGCGGCACGGTGGCGCAGTGGGTAGCGCTGCTGCCTCGCAGTTGGGAGATCTGGGGACCTGGGTTCGATTCCCGGGTCCTCCCTGCGTGGAGTTTGCATGTTCTCCCCGTGTCTGCGTGGGTTTCCTCCGGGCGCTCCGGTTTCCTCCCACAGTCCAAAGACATGCAGGTTAGGTGGATTGGCGATTCTAAATTGGCCCTAGTGTGTGTTTGGTGTGTGGGTGTGTTTGTGTGTGTCCTGCGGTGGGTTGGCACCCTGCCCAGGATTGTTTCCTGCCTTGTGCCCTGTGTTGGCTGGGATTGGCTCCAGCAGACCCCCGTGACCATGTGTTCGGATTCAGCGGGTTGGAAAATGGATGGATGGATGGATGACCACTCAGTCTATAAGTCAAATGGAGAGCATTTATCTAAAAGGAATTGGATACCATATACTGTAGATAAAAATGCTTGACAAGAAAAAGTGTTTTGCAAATACTTTTCATTATCTGTGCGATATCATGAGGTCCAGAAAACCATGTGATGTTTTTCGTATAAAACACAAATCACCCAAGATCGAATTAGAGAGAGAAAAGGAAAAATCCCAGTGGACACCAAAGACACCATCCATGAATCAACCTGCTGTTGGAGTCCAGACAAACCACCTGAAAGACAAGATCCTTCGCTCTTCCTCTCTCACTGTCCTGCACAGATGTTTCTTTTGGTGCTTTTCTTCAGCTTGCAGATCCCAATGGAAGATATCAATTAAGACTTTCAACTTTGAAACGAGTGTATTTAGCACTTTACATCCAGACTTTGCTATTATTATCATTTATTTAATTTAGAATTGTTGCTGTCATGTCTATTTTTTTGTTACTGTTCTATTTTAATATGTTTTGCTTTGCTTTAAATTTCTATACATGTACTTTGTCTGCACATCTTCAGAGATAATGCAGGGCACCTGGTGTGGGTAGATAACCACTTCTTTCCCACAGAATTGTGATGACTGTTTTTGATCTTTCGTTACAAACTTTTTACATTTTTTTCTTTTCTCAGTGTTCATGACACTCAGTTTGCCTTAGAGTGGATGTGTGGTCACAAATTAGTTTTTCATTTTTAGACACCTTCTATGAAAATTAAATTGTCATTTGCCAATGGAATAATCCCTTTCAGACCTTTATGTATGTTTATGCTGCATTTCTTTTATTTTTGTACTCAATTCTGATTTGAATTTAGTATATTTAATTTAGTAAACTAAATTGTAACATACTATTTTGAAATCTGATAATTCAGTCCAGGATCAAGGCTGAGGTGGAGCCACCCTGGATGGGAAACCATTGTATTGCTGGGCCTACTGACACACATTGACATTCGTTCTGTCATTCGGTTTATTTAGAATTACCAAATGTGGGCAGAATACTGGAGTACTTGAAGAATGTACACGCTACACACAGACAGCAACAGGTTGCAGGATTCAAACCTGTGATGCTTGATAAATCAAACAGAAGGATTACTGTCATCACCATCATTGTTGCTTTCAATCCACCTATTCTAATAAAGGTTGGTACAGCAACAAGTAGAGCCAAAATAAGCCAAGCCACATTATCTTCATCAAATTTATACAACACATTCTAAGAAATTGTTGGGTACTTCCAGTTCATCTGACATTTATAATTTACATTGTGCCCTTAGGTTGCTCCTGGATCTTCTCCCAGTTATGTGCCATGTACACCTGCTGTTGGAGGTGCCTAGGGACCCCTAACTATGTGCCTAACCGCTTCCATTGGCCTATTTGGATCTGAACAGATGGATAAGCTACACTGAGGTACTCCTGTGCTGCTGAGTTACTTACCCTTCACAGACAGTGAGCCCAACAACCTTATACTGGAGCAAACTTTGCAGATAAAGCTGGTCTACTGTTCCACAGTAAAGATAGAATCCACACTATTTCTCCTAAATCTGAAGTTTCGCTATTGGACAGAGTCTCTCTATTTAGTATGTCATATGCTTTCCCTGGAATGTTGAGAAATATAATTCTTTACTCATTGGAACACACCCTCATATTTAAAAGACAGGGACCATTATCACAGCCTGCCAGTCAAAACTCTATTACAATATTTCCAGTTAGACATTTATTTGGTTGATGTGTTTATCCAAAGCAACTTACAACTTTTTGAGATACAACTCATTACATTTCTTTTCTCAATTGGATCACAGGCAGGTAAAGTGACTTGCTCAGGGTCACACAGTGTCAGGATTTGAACCCACAACCTCAGGGTTTGAGGTCTAAAGCCTTAATCACCACACCACACTGCCTGCCTAGACCTCATTGACCTCAACTAGAAAGAAATGGACCCAACCAAATCCAATGTTCCTGACACTGCCTCCTTCCACGGGGACATATTCATCTGATTTAGGAGTTCCTCAAAGTGATTCTTCCAGCTCTTGACAATATCATCACTCGAGGTTAACATTTTTCCATCCTTGCTGAGAATAGCCTGGGTAGTCTTCCCCCTTCCAGGGTTGTCAATTGTTTTTTCCAGAACCTCTTTGCATTTTCTCTATAGCCGTGTCAAACTTTACCTACACAGGGGCTTTTGTTTTAGTTATTTAACTACTGTTGCTACTTCCAGTACTTGTCAGTCATATCTGGAGATCATCCTGCTAATATTTCTTGGAAGGTCTCTTCCTACAATTGGAAGCTTCCTTTGTTTCCAGTTTCCACTAAAGTGTGCTAAGCGTGCTGACATGACAAGCACCAACAACTTTCAGACTGCAGTTTCTTGCTGCTCCCAACACTATGGAGGTTTTGATTAATTGTCTCTGTCTTTCAAATCTGTTCAATGGGCATGCCATTCATTTAATCAAGTACACTATCAAGTGGAGATCAGTTAACAACTCAAGTATTCAGAACATATGACATTATATCAGATGAAGCAAGTAGAAAATTGATCACTGACATCTAGCACAAGATTTTCAGGTACATGTATGAGTATACTTGTGTTTGCACATGATGTTCATCATGTTTAGCAGTCAGAGCAGACAGGCTACTCCTCTTAATCCTCTTATGTTAAGAAATGCTATTGGGGCTCCTTTATACCAACAGCAATATGCCCGCATAATGCCTCACTGTGACAATGACTGTCAAGTTGGAAGTTTTTCTTTTTTAAATTTTCTTCCTTTTCAGTCATTCTGTTATGTGTTCAGAACATATATATATATATATATATATATATATATATATATATATATATATATATATATATATAAAATTGTGAGCACGGGTCCGAACACCATCAGACTAACAACAGCACTTTACGAAACACATGTTTATTTACACAAATAAAGTCCACCCAACACACAGTGCTCCCAGCACCAATCACCCTCCACATGGGCCTTTTTCTGAGTCTCTGTGGGCTGTCTTTCCTCTCCTCATGGGAGCTTCATCCTGCTCATACTCCCGACTCTAGCTCTCTGATTGGAGTGAGGTGGCCCCTTTTATTTCCACCTGGATGTGCTCCAGGTGCCTGATGACGCTCTTCCGGCAGCACTTCCTGGTGTGGCGGAAGTGCTGCCCTTGCACCCGGAAGCACTCTGGGCATCCCTGGAAGGTCCTTCCTCCACCTTCCCAGGTGTGGCAGAAGTGTCGATCTCCTGGGCTCCACGATGTTCCATGGGCCACAGTGGGTTTGAGCCTCCTTGCTCTGTCCCGTGAACCCCTCATCATCCAGGATGGTTGCCCCCTCGTGGCCCGGGGGACATATAGACCACCTCCTGGTCCTTCCAGGCATCCAGGCTGGGTCTGACTCCCAGCCTCCTGTGACAATATATATATATATATATATATATATATATATATATATATATATATATATATATATATATATATATATATACACACACACACACTAGGGGGCTCTGCCCCCTGCTCGCTTTGCTCGCCAACCCCGCTCGCATATTGGGAAGCGGATGTACAATTTAAACAGATTGCTATTTTTATGGGAATTGTTACATACACATAATAGACCTATCTATTTTACATTACAGTGAGTAATTAACCATAGTAAAAAAATAGTAAAACATAATAAATTATGTTTCATATTGCATTAGAGGTATTCGTTGTCTTATACATTTTCATTTTCTTTGGCTTTGAAATTAACATGCAAATACTTTTTAAACTTACACTTTTACTGTAAAACTTCAGTAAAAACATTTTTTTTAATTAATTTTTTGTCGATAACGCATTGAATTTTGATTTTGTGTTTGGACTTACATCGTGACAATGCAACGTATAACTGCCCGTGAGTGAATATCGTTTCTTTCTCTCTAATAAATAAACTGACTTTTTCGAATGTTTGTCCCTGTGATTTGTTAATTGTCATAGCAAAAGCTATTCTAATGGGTAAATGTAAACATTTTAATACGAATGGCATATCAAGATCTCCTTTGGTGTCTACTGTTATCCGAAGAAGACGTACTACATTACCTATCTTGTTGCATGTTCAAATTTTACATGTCAGAATTGTTCAACCAATTTTGAATACAACTAATCTTGTCCTATTGCATAGACCATCACTCAGACATAGATTACGCAATAACATGTTGCCCGCTAGTAGGTGGTACAGGTCCATCAAATCAAACATTAATACGAATGGCATATCAAGATCTCCTTTGGTGTCTACTGTTATCCGAAGAAGACGTACTACATTACCTATCTTGTTGCATGTTCAAATTTTACATGTCAGAATTGTTCAACCAATTTTGAATACAACTAATCTTGTCCTATTGCATAGACCAGGGGTAGGCAACGTCGGTCCTGGAGTGCCACAGTATGTGCAGGTTTTTGTTCCAACCCAGTTCCTTAACGAGAACTCAATTATTGCTGATGAAGCACATATTGCTTAAGTGACATTTTAATGCTTCATTTTAGTGGTCTCGCTTGTTAAGGTTCTCCAACCTTAATTGCTTATTTCAATCTTAAACTGCTGCATTCAGTGTTTTAATTGCTCCTTATTAGCAATAAGATGTAAAAGACAAAGCAGCCAGCAGTTCTCCAGCTAGCTTTTTTCCAATTACATCTGTGTGTATTCATCATGCACGGTTTGATTTAATAAAACACTTAATAGAAAAATGTGACAGACTGAAAATGATCTGTTTTAGGCTTCAAATCATTTGGATGATATCCTTGGAAAGGAAAAAAATCTACGATATAAGAGCCTTACATTGCACAGACTAACAAGCCATAAAATTAAATAAGGTCTGAGATTGGCAATGATTGGTTTTTAATTAAGCAGTTGGGTTGAATGAAAACCTGTAGCCACTGCGGCTCACCAGGACCGACATTGCCTACCCCTGTTTTACATCTTATTGCTAATAAGGAGCAATTAAAACACTGAATGCAGCAGTTTAAGATTGAAATAAGCAATTAAGGTTGGAGAACCTTAACAAGCGAGACCACTAAAATGAAGCATTAAAATGTCACTTAAGCAATATGTGCTTCATCAGCAATAATTGAGTTCTCGTTAAGGAACTGGGTTGGAACAAAAACCTGCACATACTGTGGCACTCCAGGACCGACGTTGCCTACCCCTGGCATAGACCATCACTCAGACATAGATTACGCAATAACATGTTGCCCGCTAGTAGGTGGTACAGGTCCATCAAATCAAACACAAACATACTTAGGAACCGTTTCTTTCTCGGAGCCATTACAACATTGGATCGCAATGACACTGACCCTTTTCCCTCTGTGCCTCTGTCTCCTTTTTTCACCTTCTCGCTCTCTCTCCACATCCCATGTGTAGTATTTTTACAGTTACTGTGCAAATGATTGATTGTTTCTCGTTGCGCTGTAATTTTCTTATACGTAGTATAATGACAACAAAGGCTTCAAATTCAAAAATAGAGGAGGATCTTTATAACTGGCAATTTCAATTTACCGTGGAGCTCGAAAGCTCCCTACATCCACCTCATCCTAAGTTTCACGGACACAAATCCCCTTCGACCGAATGTTTGTGTATCGCCATAAATGGAGTGTAATGGTTCCACTTCAATCACCTTTTGCTATTTCTATTTTTTTACTATTTCTGTTTGCTTATCTAACGGACGTTTTCTGTTTCTAATTCCGGAACTTATTGTTTTATTCTGTTGACCAAGACAGATAATCGGAGCCAAATCAGCGATGCACGTTTAACCTGTTTCCGCTTCCAGTTCCGGTTAAAAGAGTTCGTTGAGCAGAGTGCTATTGACAGCACGATCTGTTTGTTTTTATTTTTAGAACGTTGAGCTTTTTAAATAAGGTTACAGCACTTTATTTGCTTTAGAAAACCAGAATACAATATCACATGTTGTAGTTCTGAAATTGTCGGCACATCTCGAACTCTTGCGGATTCTGGCTCACCGCTAACCTTGACGTCACTTTATGGATCAGCGTTGGCTGTGATGAAATGGCGGGGCTCTGCAAGGCAATTCAAAGGCACTCATTCGGGTTCAAGGTAAGAGGGATGTCTTGTGAAAGTAAGAGGATTTGAACATTCGTGACCGAACGGTAATGCAGAGTGGACCTTTTGAATTTCTTAAAAGTCGCAGTTGGGTTAAACAGTGTAATGTAGAACTATATTGTTTTCTACATATTTGTTATAAACCGTATAATGTTTGGCAAAACTAAAATGAGAAAACTGTGAGGTATAGCCTTCAAATTAACAGAAAATGTAAATAAAAAGCGTTAAATACAAATAAGTGTACAGTATTATGTAACAGACCAGAAACAACTTAAAATCATTTAGAGGTAATTACAACATAAATATGTGAAAGTTTTTTTTAAGTGTACTGTATTGGATGGAGCAAACGTATATCTAAACTCAAAAATATACTATTAAAATCTGCTGAGGAATGATAGATAGATACAGTGCATCCGGAAAGTATTTACAGCGCATCACTTTTTCCACATTTTGTTATGTTACAGCCTTATTCCAAAATGGATTAAATTAATTTTTTCCTCAGAATTCTACACACAACACCCCATAATGACAACGTGAAAAAAGTTTACTTGAGTTTTTTGCAAATTTATTAAAAATAAAAAAAAAAACTGAGAAATCACATGTACATAAGTATTCACAGCCTTTTCTCAATACTTTGTCGATGCACCTTTGGCAGCAATTGCAGCCTCGTCTTTTTGAATATGATGCCACAAGCTTGGCACACCTATCCTCGGCCAGTTTCGCCCATTCCTCTTTGCAGCACCTCTCAAGCTCCATCAGGTTGGATGGGAAGCGTCGGTGCACAGCCATTTTAAGATCTCTCCAGAGATGTTCAATCGGATTCAAGTCTGGGCTCCGGCTGGGCCACTCAAGGACATTCACAGAGTTGTCCTGAAGCCACTCCTTTGATATCTTGGCTGTGTGCTTAGGGTCGTTGTCCTGCTGAAAGATGAACAGTCACCCCAGTCTGAGGTCAAGACCACTCTAGAGCAGGTTTTCATCCAGGATGTCTCTGTACATTGCTGCAGTCATCTTTCCCTTTATCCTGACTAGTCTCCCAGACCCTGCCGCTGAAAAACATCCCCACAGCATGATGCTGCCACCACCATGCTTCACTGTAGGGATGGTATTGGCCTGGTGATGAGCGGTGCCTGGTTTCCTCCATAGGTGACACCTGGCATTCACACCAAAGAGTTCAATCTTTGTCTCATCAGACCAGAGAATTTTCTGTCTCATGGTCTGAGAGTCCTTCAGGTGCCTTTTGGCAAACTCCAGGCGGGCTGCCATGTGCCTTTTACTAAGGAGTGGCTTCCGTCTGGCCACTCTACCATACAGGCCTGATTGGTGGATTGCTGCAGAGATGGTTGTCCTTCTGGAAGGTTCTCCTCTCTCCACAGAGGACCTCTGGAGCTCTGACAGAGTGATCATCGGGTTCTTGGTCACCTCCCTGACTAAGGCCCTTCTCCCCCGATCGCTCGGTTTAGATTGGCCAGCCAGCTCTAGGAAGAGGAGGTCTACAGACATTTCCTTTGACTTCATGCTTGGTTTGTGCTCTGACATGAACTGTTAACTGTGGGACCTTATATAGACAGGTGTGTGCCTTTCTAAATCATGTCCAGTCAACTAAATTTACCACAGGTGGACTCCAGTTAAGCTGCAGAAACATCTCAAGGATGATCAGAGGAGACAGGATGCACCTGAGCTCAATTTTGAGCTTCATGGCAAAAGCTATGAATACTTATGTACATGTGCTTTCTCAATTTTTTTTATTTTTAATAAATTTGCAAAAATCTCAAGTAAACCTTTTTCACGTTGTCATTATGGGGTGTTGTGTGTAGAATTCTGAGGGAAAAAAAATGAATTTAATCCATTTTGGAATAAGGCTGTAACATAACAAAATGTGGAAAAAGTGATGCGCTGTGAATACTTTCCGGATGCACTGTACTTTATTAATCCCAAGGGGAAATTCACATACTCCAGCAGCAGCATACTGATATAAAAAACAATATTAAAGAGTGATAAAAATGTAGGTAAAAACAGACAATAACTTGGAATAATGTTAACGTTTACCCCCGCATAGTTTCGGGGGAGGAACTATCTCCTCAGTCTGTCAGTGGAGCAGGACAGTGACAGCAGTCTGTCGCTGAAGCTGCTCCTCTGTCTGGAGATGATACTGTTTAGTGGATGCAGTGGATTCTCCATAATTGATAGGAGCCTACTGAGCACCCGTCGCTCTGCCACAGATGTCAAACTGTCCAGCTCCGTGCCTACAATAGAGCCTGCCTTCCTCACCAGTTTAACCAGGCGTGAGGCATCCTCCTTCTTTATGCTGCCTCCCCAGCACACCACCGCGTAGAAGAGGGCATTCGCCACAACCGTCTGATAGAACATCTGCAGCATCTTATTGCAGATGTTGAAGGACGCCAGTCTTCTAAGGAAGTATAGTCGGCTCTGTCCTCTCTTGTACGGAGAATCCGTATTGGCAGTCCAGTCCAATTTATCATCCAGCTGCACTCCCAGATCACCTCTGATGATCACAGGGTCCAGGAGGGGCCTGGGCCTCCTAAAATCCACCACATTCTCATGGAACTGGCTGACAAGTAGCTGAATGAAAGTGATGAATCATCAGATTCTTTCTTTCAGTGCAAATACATAGCATTGGCCCTCTTTACTTTTGAGGTGTTCTAAGGTTGTCATGTCAAGTCACATTATAATAATTGCTTGGTGGTGTTCCATATGCATAGGTCAGAGCTGCCCTAAATACATGGTAGGACCACCCCTTATGTTTTCTTTTAGAAATCCTAATGTTTACATGGGACGTTGTGTACGCACATTTCAAGCTTCTTTTTGTGCATGTGCAAACTTTATAAATGAGGCCCCAGGTGAGAAGAGAGCTGGTGAAACTCATCATAAACAAGATTGCAATAACCCCAGGGTGCTAAAAATGTGTGCCAGCCAGCTGTGTATTTTTTCTTTCAGCCCATTTTCTCCCTGTCCCTGAGTTTGCAGAAGGTTCCCTTGCTGCGGAAAATATCTTTTATGGTTCTAGTGCCAAAGACCCTACACTCCAGTGACCCCGAAGACTTTTGAGAGGCTAGTTCTGAAACAGCTATGACCTCAGGTTACAGACCATCTTGATCTTATACAGTTTGCCTACCTGGCTAATGTAGGTGTGGAGGATGCTCTGATTTCTATCCACCCTACTCCCACTTGGACAAATCTGGCATCACAGTCAGAATCATGCTTTTTGATTTCTCTAGCGCCTTTAACACCATCTGGTCTCACAGAATAGGGAACAAGCTAAGGGCTATGAATCTTGATGCCCTCACAGTCCCATGGATCATGGACTACCTGACCAACTGATTTCAGTTTGCAAGGCTTTAGGGCTGTGTGTGAGAGATGGTGGTGTGTAACACTAGGACACTCCAGGGAACTGATCTGTCCTACCTCCCTTCTTGTTGACCCTAGACACAATGGACTTCTAGTATAATACCAGCTCTTGCCATCCACAAAAGTTTTCAGATGACAGGTTGTATTGATAATGAAAAGAAATTGGACTACAGGAAGCTGGTGGAAGTCTTTCTTTTGTGGTGCAGGGTGAGCCACCTGCAGATAATCTCAACGAGACAAAGAGTTAGTGGTGGATTTCCAGCATGTTGAGGAGCCTCTTAAGACCAGTCACCATCCAGGGAGACGTAGTGGAGGTGGTGCACAGTTACAAGTACCTACGTGTCCATATGAACAGCAAACTTGACAGGTCTAACAGCACAATGGCGCTGTATAAGAAGGGCCAGAGTAGACTGTATTTCCTGGGGAAACTGGTCTTTTGATGTGTGCAGCAAACTGCTGGAAATGAATGTTTACCAGTATGTTGTAGCCAGTCTATAGCAAGTGTGTTATACTTGCTGTGGTCCTCTTGAACAACTTGAGTTCAGGTGACTGAACAAACTCATCTTTAAAGTCCACTCCATCCCTGGACACTCTGGAGGCTGTTGTGGAAAAGAGGATGGTGACAAAAGTGGATGCCACCATGAACAATTCTGCCCATGTTCTCCAGGGGGTGCTTCCCCGGAGTACTTTTAGCCACAGGCTCATACTTGATGGTGTAATTATAATTACCTCTGCGGATCTTTCCTGCCTGCTGCCACTAGGCACTCCTGTGCTTCCTTCACCCCTTCCATCACTCCAGCCAGAACCCATAGGAAAATAGTGCAAACTTTATTTTACCAGTTATTTTTAGCATAATCTTTATTGTGTTATGTTTTTATTCCATTGTCTTGTTTGAGTTGATATCTGCCTATTTTATGTTTTTGTTTTGCTATGGTATGCATTTGAATTTCCCCTTGGAGATTCATAAAGTCTAGAAATAAAAAATTATGGAAATAGCAGAGATCAAAAGTGCACACATTGCTTCCTGAAACATAACAGATACTGTATATGTGTAGGGCAGGGGTCTGCAACTCTGGTCCTAGGGCACTACTCTGGCTGCAGGTTTTCATTCTGACCCCTTTCTTAATTAGTGACTGGTGTTTACTGCTAATTAAGTTCTTTTTCTTTCATTTTAAGTGACTTGTTTTTTTAAGAATTCAGTCCTCAGAATTGCTTCATTATTTCCTTCAACGACACCCAAACAGAAATGAGATGTGAGGTAAGCCAACAGTTGGCCAGCTAAGTCGGGACCTCAGACTTCAACCAATTTCACTCCAACCAGTTCCTTAATTAGAAGCCAATTCTTGTTTTTAATTAAACCTGTTATTAAATTACTTGGCTTGTTGGAGCTGTCATTCTGCACAGCATACGTTTCCAAAACTGTTGTCTTTTTTTCTTAAGAACACCACCAAAATGTATTATACACCTGAACAGATCAACACTACTGAAACCTTCGTCTTACTTAATTTTCAGATATTGTATAATTTACATAGGTTAGCTGGTTATGCGTTTGTTCATTTTGTATCTCTTTATTGTTTGGCTGCTAATTAAGGAAAAAAGAAACAATTAAGGGGTCTTAGTCTTAAGTAGTAAGTCAATTAAAATTAAGACAAAAAAGTTATTAGCAGCACAAACTAGTCACTAATTAAGAAAAGGGCTAAAATGAACACCTGCGGCCACAGTAGTGCTCCAGGACCAGAGTTGGAGACCGTGCTTTAGGGTACCGTATGTACTCGAGGATAAGTCGGGACTTTACAGTATAATTTCTGGTATTTTATAATGTTGGTTGTATAAGTCGAATCCGGAAAGCTCACGCTATTGATACAAGGGATTATGATATGCTATTGCCCACCTGACAGAGTAACCACGGAGCACACGGCCTTTTTTTTCCTATGTGGGTGTGGCAATGCCCTGTATCAGCGTGTGCTCCTAACCTCTCTCTCTCGCGCTCTCTATTGTGCCTACGTGACCACATGGTAATACCCAAACTATTCCGAAGCAGCGTTTGCACTGATTTGTATTTTTTGTATCTCACACCTTCATACACCTTTATCGTAAGAGCATCCCCTATCTATGATGGAGTGTTTGATCAGAAGAAAATGTTAAGCTGGTTTTAAATGTTGAAGTAGCAAAAGAAATTGGTAACTGCGCTGCATCTGAGAAACTGTAAGATTGGAGGAGGCAAGAAGATTAAGAAATTAAGTGTCACATTTTTGAACGGGCATATAAGTCGGGATCTGATTTTTATGATTGATTTTTTGGGTTTCAAGACCCGACTTGTACGTGCATATGTATGGTAATTATTGTTACGAATAAAGTGAAATTCTTACTTTCATGTGGTGATCCTCTCCAGCACCATGATTATCTCAAAACTTCTGTCAAAAACCTTATCTCATGATTATCTCAAAGCCTTATTTCAGAATGTTTGGTTTATATCCAGCCATCCATTATCCAACCCGCTATATCCTAACTACAGGGTCATGGGGGTCAGCCAGAGCCAATCCCAGCCAACACATGGTGCAAGGCAGGAAACAAACTCTGGGCAGGGTGCTAGCCCACTGCAGGGTGCGCACACGCACACTGACAGACCAAGCACACAGTAGGGACAATTTAGGATCGCCAATGCACCTAACCTGCATGTCTTTGGACTGTGGGAGGAAACCCACGCAGACACGGGGAGAACATGCAAACTCCACGCAGGGAGAACCCAGGACTCCTTACTGTGAGGCAGCAGCGCTACCCACCGTGCCGCCCATGTTAGGTTTCCTTATCTGAAAAATTTCAGAACACACTTGTGCCTAGTTAGCACAATGTTTCAGATTAATCCAGAAAACGTATTTAGAGGCCATACAAATCACGAGAGAACTCTGAACTGGTGATAAGAAGAGGTGAAAGGGGATCCTGAAGTATTTCCCACAGCACTCTTAAAAAAAAGTGTAAACGGTAAGAGTGAACACAGTGACAATTACATGACTTGGGAGAAAAGGTCATTTGACGTAGACCTTCAGGAGTAAGGGTACAGATTGTGATGGAGTGAATCTGCATGTCCATCTGAAGCAGGGAGAACAAGATGACCCTTTTCAAGATGTAAAAATCATTTAATTGGGGCTTAAAATTATTTTGACCGTGAGAGCACCCAATAAATCGGAATAATTGGAATCAATTCCAGAACTATGTAAATAAGCATACGAGTTGAATGAAGATTGTTCTGACTAGGATCGAGAAGTACGAGGGGCAGTCAGAAATATCCCGGAATTGTGATGTAGCAGGAGAGTGTGAGATCAGATTACGCACACATCGTTGTGGAGGGAAGTGCAGCACGTCTGTAGACCAGTTGTAACGGGTCTGGATTGGTTTTGGAGTGTGGTGTTGTTTAAATTACCGTTTGAGTTAGACGTGTGCATAGTCAGTCGGCGCAGTGTCGCCGTTCGAACAACGTGGTAACATCAAGCAGCGAAGCATTCATTACGCTGGAGCTCAAGCGTGAACAAGTTAAAAGGTAATCCTGCTTTCAAAGGACACAAATGTCCATTTTCTATTTCTCCTCTTTGGAAAGCTGCATGTCATTTGTTTGAACCTCCCAGAGTATTTTTAGGTTCAAGGTATTCTTCTCATTTACGTTTTTTCTATATATGTCTTTTCTCACTCAAGTTTTATTTTTTGAGTCATTGGGTTTAGTATATATAGCTGGTTGTGTTTGTTTGTTTGTTTGTTTGTTTGTTTGTAGGAGAATTAACTCCTTTTTGTTTTTTTCCTAGAAGGTATTGGGACTGCAAGAATGTTGGAACTCCATTATCCGTTTGAAATTTACCAAAGCAAGGATTCCACCTTCGGTATGTAGTACCTGGAGTTGTGTTTGTTAGTGAATTCTGTGTATATGTGGAATCCTTTATTACGCATGTCTGCAGTTGTTAAAACTGTGAGGCAGCCATTGCAAGTATCAAGCACTGCGGTTTAGCAATTCAGTTGTGTACCACAGGCCACAGTCATGGCTCAGGAAGGCGGAGAATCGTTTTTTATGTACTTTGGGACACTCTTAGTATAATTTTATGTATATTCTTTTTTTTTTTTGTTATCAACTATTATAGTTATATGAGGAGCAGGCAAAAAATCATGAAAAGTATGGAGGAGATCCAGAACATCCCCATAAATTGCATCTCATCACCAGAATCCGAAGTGGACTGGGCCGTCCTTATTGGGAAAAAAAGACTTTAAAGGATTTGGGACTAATTAAGGTATTACAACATTATCTCAGTTTTGTCTAAATATTTTGTCTTTGCTTTTATCTGAGTATATTATTTAAAGTTGTGGAAATATTTTCATTGTCTTACAAATGCTATATAACTTTTTTTTTTTTTTGAAAGGCACATCATCCATATGTTCACAAAAATATTCCTGCTGTCAACGAAAAGTTAAAAGTTATAAAGCATCTTGTTAGGTAGGTGCAAAATGATTTGTTTTGAATTTACTTACACAGAACATTATTTATTTGCTTAGATGGTGCTGGAGATGTTACACATTGATTAGACATGCAAGGAGGAATTTTGGTAAATTCTGTAAACGTGACTGTGGTCACATTTCAGCTTCATAGTCAGTCAGCCTTACTCCACGAAGAGCGCTTATGAAATCAAGACTCCGCTCAGCAAACCAACTTGAATAAGCCTCACTTTCAAATCAACTGGTGGGGGTACTCATGACAGTTTGTATAATCAACAAATCGTTCACAATTATTTCTTAGTCTTTTACATTTTTAACATATTTTTGAGGTATTATCATCCAGTAACTGGCAAGCCCTCCACATTGAGAGTGTCCGTCTTTATTAAGCTGAGCTGCTGGTGCACATTATAAAATGTGCTAATACAGAGTTTGTTTTAATCCATCTGGATTTTAAAGCCTTGTTTTTTTTTGTAAGTTGTCATGAAGAATGGTTATCTAATTGTGCAGTTTAGTGCATACGGGATTAGTAAATGAAGACCATTTTCTTTTGTGCAGAATTCAGCCTCTGAAATTGCCACAAGGACTTCCAACAGAGGAAGAGCTGACCCAGACGTACTTGAAGAGCACCGGTGAATTAGTTATTGGACAACGGCCTCCAAAAACTGCACATAAAAAGACAATTGCATCTTAGTTTGTGTATTATCTTCTCTATTTAAAAGTAAACAGTAATGATAACATTTTGCAATAAAATTTATTTTCCAGTTGGATCTTCTGTTGTTCCAATTTTTTTTTGGCCACAGGTAATGAACACCAGTAAATAATTGTTCTAATTCAGGAGTCTCCAACTCCAATTCTGGAGCACTATTGTAGCTAATAATAAGTTATTCATTAGAAAAGGAAAGTATTTGTATAAATATTAACGTGGGAAGTTATTTGGTGTTTTAAGGAAAGTATTTGTATAAATATTAACGTGGGAAGCTATTTGGTGTTTTTCATCCCAAAAAATATAATTCCTAATAAAATGAATTTAAATTACAGACAGGGAGAGAAGAAAACCATGGCATTGTTGAATTCTGTCAGGCTGAAGTTTGCTACAGACCAACGGATCTTCCAGCCAATGCTGGACAATGTTAGGGTCAACTCCAGAAATATTGACACCCCTGAAGGAAGTGAGCAAAACAAACATAATTTAGATAAAATATATACTTGATTCTGATTTTTCTTTAATCTTCTGAGAAATTGCTATTCATCTACTATATACAATATATATGTGTTAAGCTTTAAAATCGGGCTTATTTTAAAACCTACATATATATGTTTGGTATCATTCTTTTCAGAATTTTTGAAACTTTAATGCGATGTTAAATTTTCAGATTCTTATTCCATTTTTAAATTATAAACTAAATATATGAAGAACTCCCGTCCCACAAGACTTTGTGCCAAGAAATTTAATCACACCCATGGCTGGAAATAAAAGACAAGAGTAGGACAGCTGCTGTACAGGCTTTTAAATGTTTGAAGGGCCTTGCGAGATGCAGATCACGTGGCACGGCAGCAGCAGGCCAGCAGCTGATCGATGCAGAGAGGAGGTAAAAAAAAAAAACTTTCCCATTGTGTCACCGTTTCAGAGGAGCGACCGCATTTCCTTAGGGTGCATTCAGCCCCTGTCTTCACAAGACGAGCGGCAGAGATGCGAAATGGCTGGTGGGGTTGGCGAGCAAAGCAAGTGGGGGGAACCCCCTAGTTAAATTTAGAACAAAATTTAAGGGTTTTCTATCAAAAATGTGGCAAAAGTATTGGCATCCTTGAACAATACTGTAAATAAAACTAAAGGAATTTGTGTCTTTGGGGTAAATTCCTGATACTGCTTTGAGCATCTCAGAGCTTTGTTGTCTATGACCATTTCTTCTTTTACTGGGGTATAATGCTGCTTTTCACTTGATCTGGAAAGTTGGAATTTCCAACTTCCTAGGTGTAGTTTTCAACTGGAACCCCTTGTGGCCATGCAAACCATCGACATGTTTGTGTGCAGTACCTCGCACCCTCGGAAAAATATGGCAGTGGCTCTTTGATGCTTTGGGACTGTCTTGGTGCCAGTGGCTCAGGGACTTAATGAGTATCCGAATATTTTTGGGCCAGTGGTTGGGTCTTCCAACAAGATGATGACCTGAAGCACACAACCAAATCGACAAAGAAAAGGTTACAGGAAAAAATCCAACTGAAAAGGGCAGTTTGAAAGAAGAACATGAGAATTGGAAGTGTGGTGCGACCTTGTTAAGCAATACAGAAATTGGCAGAATGCTGTCATTGTCATCAGGGGCCTCATGTATAACGCTGTGCGTAGAACTCTCACGATAACATGGCGTAAACACAAAAGTGGGAATGTGCGTACACACAGAAAATCCAGATGCAGGAATCTGTACATACGCAAACTTCCACATTCTTCCACTACATAAATCCCGATCAGCGTGAAAAGTAACGTACGTGCATGCGCCTTCTGTCCCGCCCCAACTCCTCCCAGAATTACGCCTCTTTGAATATGCAAATCAATATAAATAGCCTTCTGTGAAAAGACAATGGGAAAAGCACAAGGGAAAATAAGAATTTCAGCGAATACCAAGTGGAGGCAAAGGAAAAACGTACTATTTGTTGGTTTAAACAGTGGTATAATCAACAAAAGGAAGTTGATCGAGTGACAGAGTGTTGGAGAAACTCGAAAGCTCAAGTTCACAAAGTCGCACAGTGCCCGAAATAAAAAAAGAAGTCACATATCAAAATCCCCGTGAAAAGGTGAGTAGTACCCCACCATCTGAATGTCATATGAAAGCTTATTAGGGTACAGACAAAAAAAATAGGCACACAGTGGGGAAAAAAGCATGAAATGTCAACTTTAATCTCGAAATTTCCACCTTAATCACGTAGTTTATTTTGTCAATAAAGTAAAACATCATAAATTTCATCTTAAAATCGTTTACTAGTTTCTCAAATCCCATTGTAACTAAAGTAGCACGTTAAATGCTTTGTTCTGTATTTGATCTTCTATGTGCTCTGTGTGTGTGAATCACTACCGGCTTCTTAAACGGGCTTTCTCTTTCTCCGACAGGACACATAATCCATTACATTCGTGATATTACAGCTCTCTGAATAATTAAAATACTGAGATGTATACGTGATATCTTTTTCATGATGATAGGAATGAAAGCATGTTATTAAACATGGGAACACGGTGGCGCAGTGCTTGTTCATGTCTCACGCAAGAGGCTTGCTGCACCGTATGTGACCTTCAATGAAATAATTTATTACAGAAGTATTGTCTCTTTCAAACGTACTAATCTCCAATTCCTGTCCTTACTTTTCTTTCTCCAAATACCCAATCGCCACACAATCAGCTCTGTAATAGATGTGAAGCCATTTGTAAGCTTAGAATGCCAATTCTTCAAAACTTTTAAGGAACATTGAAATATCTTCGTAGTACGTGTTTAATTATTCTATCCGTCTATCCTTTTAGTGTCGCGTCAGCACCAGCAAGAATGTAACGCAATGCAGGAACAATCCCTGAACTAGCTAGCGCTGCGGCACCGTGTCCTCACGTTTAATTATTAACAATACAGATTATTTAAATGAAGTTAGTTTTATCTGTATAATGTAATCAACATATTTTGCTGCATTTCATCTTAAAAAATGATATCGTCTTCATATGTAAATACACGCTTTATAAAGTGGGGCAGGTTGTGCAATATTATAACTGTATCCCAAGTTTACAGTGAGGTAATTGTACTTATACGTACAAACAGTTCTACAAGGAGCATTTGATGGACTGATTGAGTGCGTTTAGAAAAGGTTTCATCCCAAGAACTATAAACCGCGATTTCCGTACTGGGAAGTCTCTAAAGTGTTTTGGCGTGGCTCAGGCAGCGTCTGCTTCATGCTGTGTACCGATATTTCTCTTTTCGATCAGCTGCTGCTGCGATTCCCCACTCAGATACAGTGATAAAAATACTCCGAGTGGTGAAGTGAGAGTAATATGGAAAAAGATGATCTGCTGTGGCAACCCTTACCGGGAGCAGCTGAAAGAAGAAGATGCAGTGAGAGTTACAATGCTAAAGCAGTTATGGTACAGTGGACCTCGGTTCACGAACGTCTCGGTACACGTACAACTCAGTTTACGACCAAAAAGTTCGCCAAACTTTTGCCTCGGTTCATGACCACACACTCGGTATACGAACAAGCCAGGTTCCCTTTCGGTTTGTACATGTTCAGTCTCTCCCTGTGCAGCGAACAAGAGAGAGTGAGAGAGAGCGCGACACACACACAGGCAGCGGGAGAGACAGACCCACACACAGGCGCTCCAGGCTCAGAGAGTCGCACGCACATACACACAGGCACGGGAGAGGCGCACACACACAGGAGCGCTAGAGAGACACACACATGGGCGCTCCAGCCTCGCAAAAGAGAGACACACACGCACACACACACAGGCGAGAGAGAGACAGAGAGAGCGAGCGAAGGACGCATAAGGTAGAGAAGGCTTGTTTTTGTTTTCAGTTCTGTTTACAGCGATCGGTTCGTAGCCTGCATTGTTGCAATGTTACTTTTCTTGGTGGTTTATTACATTATGGATTTTTCAAATGTTCATTTTTTCCCCTGTGCTTAAAACTCATTAAAAAAAAAAGCACTATAGCGCGAAATATTGCAGTGTTAGTTTTCTCTGTTGTTCAAGGTCTTCTCAGTGTTATTCAATGTTTTTACATTTAGTTTACCATTACGCTGTGCATTCTATGGTATAATGAACTATATTTGTGCTTAAAAACTAAAATATATATTATATATATATATATATATACACATACACACACACAGTTCATACGGTCTGGAACGGATTAATTGTATTTACATACAATCCTATGGGAGAAATTGCTTCGGTTCACGACCAACTTGGTTTACGACCAGAGTTTTGGAACGAATTATGGGCGTGAACCGAGGTTCCACTGTATTTGGAATACTATGGCTATTCCCTGGCCCATTATATTGCTACAGGTTAATTACAATCAGATGCATTACACTAATAAACAATATGCAGTTAGTTTCAGTGTATGTATAAAGCCACGTCAGGAATGTGGGTCTAAGAAAGAAAGGGTGACCACACAGGAACAGTAGCACTGCTTTGACGCTGGGTGCCGCCAGTCTGCAAAACCAAGCGGAGAAATTGCATGCGCCAAGGTATGAGGTACCGTGGAAATGTGCGTGGCTTTACGCCAAGTTTAGGTTTTATACATCGTGATTTGAACGTGGAAACGTTTGTACGCAACATTTCTGTGCGTACACACCGTTTAGACATGAGGCTCCAACAAATCCTGAAGTTTGGGGTGCCAATATTTTTGGAATCTGCATTTTTATGAAAATGGGTTACAAAAGGTAAACATTCCAAAAAACTATTGTCAATAACCGCATGATGCTTACCTATTTAAGCCCAGCATATCACTCATTACATGTGTGGTTGTTTTTATATATTAACTTTTAGTTTCATTTTCATAAAGGGTGCCAATAATTCTGGAATTGACTATATGTAAGGAGATTGAAAAAACAGTTGAACTTTTGGCAAAACACAGTACACTACAAAGTCACATCATCTGTGAAGAGTGGTGGAGGGAGCTTCATTGTATGCAGGAACTTTGCTATCTTAGGGAACATAGAATTCCATGGATTACAGAATTCTACAGGAAAATATCCAAGCAGCTGTCTGCTATTTGAAACTCAAAAATGTACCACACAACATGACAAGGACTGGGGTGTCTTAAACAGGAAGAATGGGCAATGTCAAATTTTCTAACCTCAGTTGTAATGAAATCCAGTGGCATAAGCTGAAGGCAGCTATCCATACCATGCAAGACATCCCTGAAACAGTACTGTAAAAACGACTTCTTTTAAAAAGGTGTGTGCAGGTCGCATATGCAAGATGATCTGAGTTTAGTGCTGCTACTGGAAGTTCCACCACATAATAAATCTCAAGTGGTCACCTGAATATTCACAGTAAAGGCAGGAAAAGTAACCATTTGTTCTAGAAAGACAAACTGATGTAGAGTGGCAGTAACTTAATCAGATGTCTACTGAGACTCAAGTGAAGTTCAGATAACACTCCAGGAGCCACTGAATACAGCCACAATATCCCGACTCTTTCTCATAGCTCTACATCAGAAGTATTTTGCAGCAGGTCTTTTTATTTAGTATATCAAAAATAACATTTTTCACAATAGATTGGTATTTGTAATTTTCAAGAACGTTTATTGTTTTGAACAATGTCTTAGTATAAAAGTCAAAATCTGTCCAAATTTTGAAAGAAAATTAGCCACAATGCAAGTGGCATCCTTGGCACTTCTAGAATGAGGTAACAGCAATTAGAAATAAAAACTAATACAAATGTATAAAGCAATGGCTGCAGAAGTAAGTCCAAGATGATGTTTTACTATTCTTAATATAAACGGAATACAAATTTAAAATCAAATATGAACCACAAATGGTAGAGATGTGCTGTCTAGTTAAGCATTTTAAGGTTTTGTTTTTGGAAAAATTGACCAAACACTACAAGAAATGTACAATTCTTCAATCTAAATATTAGTAAACTCACGCCGAGGTTATTCCCTAGGTAGAGTCTAAAATTACTTTCCGAATTTTCACAAACATTTTTGAAGTTCCTAAAAGTGTGGTGGGTTAAGTCCTTAAAAGTCACAGAAACTTGCAAGAATGCCATTTAAAAATGGTTACTACAGTTTAGAAAGAACAGGACACGCGAGTTTATAGCAGATCAGCCATCAAGAGGAACTCCCTCTGTCCTGCCTAATAAATCTGTAAATAAATACTGTTTGAACAATTCAATTCAGTGCCTGAGCCGTGTCACGTTATTTCAGCACTTTCATTGGGTCTGCGTAGGCTGGCACAAGTTTTTGAGCAGAAACCCCACTCCATTACTCAATTGTTACCAAGGATGTCTAATAAGGATAGGAGAACTGATGGGTACACAAACAAACATTCAAAATGGTATCGAGCACATGCTTGTCCAATATGTGTGCTCTGCCAATCATTCATAAGGCCACAAAATCCATTTATATATTCTAAGTACTTTTGACATGTTAAAAACAATATTCTCTACAATCTGGACAACAGGCCTACTAAAGACATATTCGAGGCTCAAGTTTAAAATGTGGCAATGTGAAGCTCATTTTTAGAGCACCTATAGCATCATTGATTACCGGTGAGTGAGCCACTGTAGGATTTGTATCCCATCTAGCATTTCATCAGCTCTTTTTTCAGTTCAAGCACAAAGAGTATCTGCATTTAATTTGATTTTCATTCTTAAAAAGGAAAAAAAGAACCCTATAAGCTTGGATGACTGCACATCTCTGCAGAAAGGTGAAACATTCAGACTACAAGTGAATATATGTGCATCTTTACCTTTCACCATGATACTCACAAACCAAAAATGAATTAATGTTCTACTTCTTTTATATAAAAAAAGGTTACCTGCATTTTACAAATTTGTGTTTAATAGGTTTATATTAATAGTGACTTGCTTTCCTCTTCAAAAATATATAAAACAAAACAAACAAGAAGCAAAATCTTGAGCAAAACAAAAAATTCTTAAGTCCTTTAATCTTCATCCGAGTCAGAATCGTAGCCTTTTCCTCGAATGGTCTTCTTGTCCAGCTTGGTGAATTTTGTTCCGGGCTTTGTTCCCTGGCTTGGAGGTTCCATCAAATTACCACTAAAGGTACCAGGAGAGAAGGATAAAGATGGACTATTATCAAAACCAAACTCATCATTAACTGCCATTTAATATATGTACAGTACATATCATTACCTGGAATATGCTAATCTACACAATGCATCATGGAGTACCAGGTCCAAATCTTAATAGGCAATCCACTCTCAGCTAAATCACCTCGTCAAGAGGGACACAAGACTTTGAAAAAAGTAATAGTAATGTACAAAGGTGATCGAGCAAAATTCAAACGTCTCAGTGATAAGATCATGAAGCAGATTCTTTCTTTCTTTGCACAAACAAGGCAGACCAAGCCATTTATTTTCATTTTACAGAATGGACACTTGGAGAATTACATGACAGTATGAGGAACACTATTTGACATCTTACTTGAACACTGCTGCATTCCCTCTCCAAGCTCATTATTGTAAAGTCACAGAGGAAGATGCTTCTGGGACAAATGAAACTACATAGAACCTGTTCCCATGGCGTAACATTCAGGTGCATTTGAGGGCTGTGTTGGCACTGCTGCCCTCAATAGACTAAGTTCAGTAGGTAGGTTCTAGAACTACCCTTTCTCTCTCATCTTCGCAGTACAATAAAAAATAAAAAAAAGTATAACATATAAAGATAAATAACATTAGAACTTGTAAAGTAGACCTGTGTACAATGTGCAAGTCAGTAGTGCAAAAGCCAATTACAGTAAAAAATGAGAAGGTGCATTATAGAGTAGCTTCTGAGATGTACAAAAAGACAGACAGCAGCAGATGTAATATTGAGTCTTTATATAATACCAGCTGAGGAAGGGTACTTGGTAGATAGTGACTCTTGCTACGGTCCAGGGGCAGGGGGCAAGGTAGTGGACAGAGTTCAGCATCCCGACAGCTTGGTGGATGAAGCTGTTAAGTCTTGTGGAGCAGGCCTGGAGGCTCCGGTACCTTTTCCCTGAGGGGAGGAGTCTAAAAAAGGGAGTGTAAGGGGTGAGAGGAGTCACCAGCAATGCTGATGGCTCTACGGGTGAGACGGGTATGGAAAATGTCCTTGAGGGAGGGCAGTGGGGCACCAATGATCTTACTGGCCGCATCCACTATGCGTTGCAGGGACTTCCTACAGGAGGCAGTGCAGCTTCCTTACCACACAGAGATGCAGCTGGTGAGGATGCTCTCGATTGTGACCCGGTAGAAAGCACATGATGGAGGGTGGAACTTGTGCTCTCCTCAGTTTGTGTAGGATGTAGAGGCAGGTTTGAGCTTTCTTGGCCAGTGATGTGGTGTTATATAACCAGGAGAGGTCCTCGGAGATGTACGTCCCCAGGAACTTGGTGCTACTCACCCTTTCCACAGCTGCACCGTCGATGGTCAGTTGGGGGTGATGTGAATGACCGCTCCTGAAATCGACCACAATCTCTTTGGTCTTTTCCACATTCAGGAAGAGATTGTTGTCTTTACACCACTGGACCAGTTGGCTCACCTTGTTCCTGTAGTTGGCTTCATCATTGTTGGTGATGAGGCCAACCACGGTTGTATTGTCTGCAAACTTGACAATGTGATTGGAACTGTAGATAGGTACACAGTCATGGGTCTGCAGGTTAAAGAGCAACGGGCTAAGCACACACCCTTGTGGGACCCCTGTGCTCAACGTGATGGCCTTAGAGACGTTATTGCCAACCCACACATTTTGTGGCCTCCCTGTAAGAAAGTCCAACACCCAGTTGCAGAGAGAGGTCTTGAGTCCCAAATAGCTGAGTTTTTGTATTAACTTCTGGGGAATGATCGTGTTGAATGCTGAGCTAAAATCTAACAACAACATTCACACATAGGAGTTCTTTAAGTCCAGATGGATGAGGGCTGGATAGAGAGCAGCAGAAATGGCATCCTCTATGGACTTGTTTGACCTGTATGCAAACTGAAATGGGTCATGGGAAGAATGGACTTAATGCTCTGCATAACCAGCTGCTCAAAGCATTTCATGATGGTGGAAGTCAGTGCTAAGGGCTGATAGTCATTATAGCTAGGTAGGAGGGGCTTCTTAGGGACAGGAATGGTTGCGACTTTAAAACACGTGAGAACAGCAGCTTGGTCCAGGGAGATGTTGGAAGATGTCAGCAAGGACATCCTTGAGCTCCTCAGCACAATCCTTCAAAGCACGTTCAGGTATGTTGTCTGGTTCAACTGTCCTGTGTGGGTTGATCCTAGAGAGGGTTCTCTTCACGCTGGCTGGGGCCAGACATATGGCCTGCTCGCCCAGTGGGGAATGGTTTTCTGTGCCGGTGTGCTCTTTTGTGTCTCGAACTGGCCAAAGAAGTCATTTAGGCAGTTAAGCAGTGTGATGTCACCTTCACAGGTCTGTGTTGGGGGTTTTTAATTAGTGAGGGTTTGGAAACCACGCCACAGAGACTGCGAGTCTCTGGTGTTGCTAAAGTGCCCAGATATTTTCTTGCTGTACTGCTTTTTTGCTTCCCTGATGCCACGTGACAGATTGACTCTAGCTGTTGCTAGTCCTGCAGTATCACTGGCCCTAAAGGCTGCGTCACGGATCCTCAGAAGCCTGTGGACCTCTCCTGTCAGCCATGGCTGCTGGTTAGCACGAATAGTGATATTTTTGTAATGGGTGACATCATCAGTACATTTTGTAATGTATGCTGTAACCACCTCAGTGTACTCCTCAATGTCTGTGTGGTCATTGTAAGTGGCTGCATGTTTGAAAATGTCCCAGTCTGTACTGCTAAAGCAGTCCCTCAAAGCACTGGAGGCACCCTCTGGCTACGGATGTATCTGCTTTTGTGTTGGTGTCATGGTTTTTAACTCTGGGTCTGTATGCAGGTCTCAGCATGATGGTGATGTGATCAAAGAGACCTAGGTGGGGGAGGTCTTGTAGGCTCCCTTGCAGGTTGCATACACCAAATCCAGTGAGTTGTCTCCTCTTGTAGGAAAGTCCACATGTTGGTGTAATTTGGGCAATAAAACTTTTAAATCTGCGTAGTTGAAGTCTCCTGCTGTGATGAGGAATCCATCCGGGTGCACTGTTTGTTGTTCACTAATGGCCTGGTAGAGTTCATTGAGTGCCTCCCTCCTATCGCTGGTTTTGCGGTTGGAGGGATGTATACAGCGACAAGCAGAATCGATGCACTCTCTCTCGGTAGGTAGAAGTGTCAGAACTTAATAATAATAAACTCCGCCAGTGGAGAACAGTGTCTATGCACAACGATAGTATTTCTGTACCAAGCGTCGCTAATGTAAGCACACACTCCCCCGCCGCGAGTCTTGCCTCCTTCCATAAAGACTTGGTTGGCTTGATAACATGTTAGCCCAGCTAGCTGGATAGCAGAGTCTGGGATGTTGTCATTATGCCAGATTCAATAAAAATAAAAACACAGCAGTTCCTCACGTCATCCCACGCAGATCTCAGAAGCTGAATGTGATCTGTTTTATTGTCTAGTGAACATACATTGGCCAGAACGAGAGATGGTATCACAGGTCTGTACGGTCTAGCAGCTAGCCTAGCCCGGATGCCTCCATGCTTACCCTGCTTCCATTTTTTCTCACACCGCTTCCGGCGCCTAATCTCTGGGTAAGATATAGCAAGCAAGTCTGGTGATGTAATAGTCCGGCAGAAAAGTCCCAGGCCCCGAAGCGTCTCTGTAACTCTCTGGTCCAAGATGTGATGTTTGGTTTTGTGTCTTACAAGGCAGTGGTGACGATATCTTGTGATCAACGTTGTTGGTTGACTATGCTTGAACTCACTCAAACATAACAAACATTCACTAAAACCAAACTCATGTGATGATGTTTCTTTTGTCAAAGCAATGTTTGCAGCACTGAAAAACGTTTAGATGGGCAGCCTGTTAAAACCAGGACATTTTAATATTTTGCAGTTATCAGGACACAGAATATGAACTCGGGTCATTTCCGGTTACTGGGACATTTGGTTACCCAAGTAAATTACAGTGTCAGTGAATAGTCAAGACTCAGGGTACTTCATTCATATCTAGATATTGTTTTGTTTTCCTTGCTTGTACTTTATACTTTTACAGTTGCAAAGATCGGTTAATTTACAGTGGTTTTCAACCTTTGACATGTGGACTGTTCTTAGTTCAAGAATCTCATGTTTGACCAGGGGGTTATCTGTGATGTTTCGAGCAGCTCAGCTATTTAATATTCAATCAGAGAGTGGGTTTTTGTCTAGCTCAGGGGCTGGCAAAGTCAGTCCAGGAGGGCCGCCGTGGCTGCAGGTTTTTGATCTAACCCAGTTGCTTAATTAGAAAACAATCCTTGCCAATAATTCAATTTCATGGCAGAGTTAAAGCACTAGCAAGCCATGTCAGGTCATTCTCATATCCTAGACTTTTTTTCCTTTCTAAGGATATCATCCAAACGATTTGAAATCTAAAATGGATGAGTAATTCTCAGTCCTTCACTTTTTTCTCTTCACTTTCCTTCCAAGTATTTAATTAAATCCAAATAGTGCACACGGATGTCAATGGAAACACACTAAATGGAGAACTGCTGTTTTCTTTTGTCATTTGCATCTTATGGCTAATAAGGAGCAATAAAAACTGAGAATACATGTGTTTAACACTAAAATAAGCAATAAGGGTTCAAAATCTTAACAAGCGAGACAATTAAAATGAAGCAGAAGTGTTACCTGAGCAATAAGTGCTTATTAGGCCACTGGGTTGGAACAAAAAACCTGCAGCCACCACGGCCCTCCAGGAACGACTTTGCCCACCCCTGCTCTAGCTCACTTAATTAACAACAGATAGGACAGCAGGTTATTTCAGACTGGCAGTAGGCAATAATGGCATTAATATACTTGCCATATCTGCCTTTTCGCGGAATGGCTCCAGTCCATGGGAAACAGTGGATTCAAATATTATTGGAGAGCAAAATGGTGGTGCACGGATTCTATTCCATTTGCACTGAAGCTGCTAAAAAGTCATCATAAAGCAGACACAACCTGCTCATGGAAAGGTTTCAATGTGCTCATAGCTGGACTTTCAGATGTCTGATTGATCACTCAGCCAGCGATAGTGAGTAACTTTCTACCTGTGCATACAGTCTGCCTGTGTTTCATTAACTAGTATAGGGGATCAGATTGCTGTCATTAGTGGCTATCAGAGGTGAAAAAGAGGAAAAAGATACACCAACTTGTATATTTTGTATCTGCTGACAAGATAAAATTGAAACAGTAAACTAATTTGTAGTTTTAAATCGCCAAAAATGCTTCTCCATTTTAAGATTGAAAAGGTTTGGATAATCTGCAAATTTGTCTAAGGTAGAATTGGAAATTTAATAACTTTGTACAACATACACTGTTCACGATATCCAAATGAAAAATGCACTATCCTTGCAAATTTCCATAAAGAAATATTGCGCCACAATTTAACAAAATTGGTCCACTGGTAACCAAGTTGTTTTAGGTGGACTATAGCAATAGGTGTATTATATGAACATGTACCTAAAAAATGAAATTAAAAAAGTATTATCATCTGGTACAATTAAGGACTGCAGTTCTCTCTGCTGTGTTAATACACATTAACAGCAATCATCACCTCAACTACTGCATACAACAAACTAACACCATCAACACTTAGTGATATAGTGGATACTATAAGATTATATACTGAATATACAAATGCAACACTTTCTCATGGCTGGCACTAAAATGACAATCCTGACCAAAAAAAAAATCTAAATAACATTTTTTAAGTTCATGTCACATGACAAGGATCTAACTGGGTTTGTGTTTAGATGATAGAAACAGTTATAACAAAATTTAAACTCAATTTTTTGAAGCTTAATATCAGAGTCCCAGTATTTTTTTTTTAAAAAGGTAATGAAATGGTTAAATTAATTCATTACACTCACCTGTAGTTAATGATACCGGAGCATCCCAGACGCCATTCTAAAACATCAGTAGTAAATTCATCAGTGTTTCCTAGATCAGTGAAACCAACTATATAATCTTTTGTCTTTCCATCTTTCACAAGGGCCAAAGTGGGAATTACTTTGATACGTAATCTCTCTGCAAGGAAAGGAGCCTTTTCAACATTCAGTTTAATGAACTTTGTTTCAAGGTGTTTTTTTGCCAATATTGCTAAATGTTTGTCAATGATTTTGCATCTGTAGAGAAAATGGGAAAAAAAAATAAAAAAAAACAACAACAAGACATTGGTGAATTCTAGTATGGAAAAAAAAAATCCCCAATAACCTCATTAAAGAACATTTTAGTAGAACGAGAACATTAGTATAAAATTGTTTTATCTAAGGACATACTGTTGCATTGTATCACTTTACCTTCAAGTGCTGTATATCCATATTACTAACCGAGAATGGTAAACCGGATGGCATGGACCCAGGTACACGACGGTGGACGCAGGAGACGTACTGCGCAGGCGCCGACAGCTCACCTAACGGAAATACGAAATAAAGCAACGAGCACAGACAATACGGAACCCTAACCGTCCACAGTACACCATAGTCAAACCCGACATACCCCGAGATGGTACATAAGCCCCAGAGCGCCTACAACGCGCGTCCAACACACTGCAGGCAGACCCCCGAGATGGTACAGAAGCCCCATAGATAAAATATGAAATAAAGCAACGAGCACAGGCAATACAGAACCCTAACCGTCCACACTACACAGCATAGTCAAACGCGACATAGTACGGAAGGTGCGTGCGCCTACAACGCGCGTTTAACACACCGCAGGCACACACCCCAGAGATCCGGACTCCACAGCATATGTGAAACATCACATTACAGTAATACAATAATATGAGTACTCACAGACAAACGCAAGAGACCTCGGCGTCCTGCCCCACAGTCAAATCTCACAAAGTATGGAGTCCCGAGACGTCCTTAAACCACAGCATGGTCAAACCCACCACGCCTCACGGCTCAAAAGCAAAGGAGCTCAACTGACGTAAATAAGCGCCTACAACACATCACGGCTCAAAAACAAAGGATCTCAACTAACGTAAATAAGAAATGAGGCAACGCGCCCATAGGTGACGACACAGACACACAAAAAAGAGGATCCAGCCCCCCGCCCCAGAGTGAAACGTGAAAAGAGCAGATAAGAGATTATGAAAGCAGTGGAATTCCAAAGTCTCCAACCAACGATGGCGCGATACACATGCAGAGAAAGGTACAGAATACGAAAGCAGTAAAATCCAAAAGTATTGTAGCGTCCCAGCCAGGTTGAGGGCTGTTTAGATTTAAGTGACTGTTAGGTCCGATGGAGGGAGGGCGGAGTACAGCACGGAAGACTGATAGCGGGGTATTGATTGATGCGGTATGGGGGAGCGTTGGAGAGGGTGCTAGAAAGTTGTGTTTGGGGTTAGGAAGTCTGCGATTGTTCAAGTAAGACTTTTGTGACACTTTATCATGTCATTCGCTACAGTATCAAAGAAAAGATAGAAAAGATTGCATTACCGCAAACAAATGGTGATTAATCATCAGAGCCAGGTGTAATTGAAAAAACTAGCAGGACAAATCAGGGTCAGAAATAAAAGGCAAAGAGTAAACAACAAAGTCTTTTCGCATTTGCATCATTCAATGCACAAAACAGCGATTTACACAATAATGGACCATACGCTATGAGAATCTGTGGTCCCGGAACAGTTAAAGCAACAACAAGTTAAATCTCAAAGAATACACAATTCGGTCAGGTGTATATTGATGATCACGGAGAAGCGATGCAAATTTTAACAGGCAAAAAAGAAAGGTTATGTATATATTCCGCAAATAACATTACACACCAGAGGAGATCGTGATATGCCATTCATATTAAAATGTTTACAGTTTACCGTCAGAATAGCATTTGCTATGACAATCGATAAATGACTGGGACAAACATTACAAAAAGTCAGAGTATTTATTAGAGAAACAGAAACAATATTCACTTACGGGCATTGTCACAATGTGTCTCCAAACAAAATTGTTTTTAATGAAGCTTTAAAGTAAACGTGCAAATAATGAAATTGAAACAATTCCAAAGAAAAAAAAATGTACATTGTATATCAGATTAACCAAACACGGGGGTTGGCGAGCGAAGTGAGCAGGGGGTGAAGTATAATTCATAATAAGTAACAACTGAAAACAACTTCCTATACTTTATATAAGACATTATATCCTCTTTAAATGCCTCTTTTTAAGCTTTGAGAAAAAAAAAACAAAAAAAAAAAACATAAAATTAATAGATCATTTGTGGATTTCACAAGGGTTTATTTCATTAAAAATGAACAATCAGAACCATAATTTATATATGACGTTAAAACCAAAGACTGGCCTAAAACATATAGAATGTAAGAGCATGCAGACACAGTAGTAGCTGCCAGCTAAGAGACTCTTGCAATGAAAAGTGCATTGCAAAAAAACCTGAAACTAACACTGCATGTATAAAAAAAAAAATAAAAATAAAAAATTCTTTCGAGCTTTTCTTTTTGAATAGGCATGCTGAATAATCATGCTTTGTACAAACAGCTTTTCGATATGTTTGGAACAAGCTCTAGTCAGATTTCTTTTTTTTTCCCTTTGCATTTCAAAATAAGCACTTTAGGAGCATAACCACATTTGATCCAATGTAATCAACTAATAAGGGAGAGGGATGATCTGAACAACATTCCTACATTTTGTAAAATCCAATGTTAACTGTACACCACTCTAATGTAAAATTTAAGTTGAAATTCTGCATATTTTATATCAGGTTTACATACAGTAATGCAGCAAAAAGTTCAAGTATAATTTAGCTAGACATCAGAATAATGATAATGGTATATGAGGCAACAAACAGAAGTTCCTTCATCAAATTAATTCTTGCACATACACCACTAGAACAAAGTTAAACCTGAGAAAGTATTAACTCAAGTTAAATATTTGTAATCATTAACGTTTAATCAACTGTGCAATTCTCCATTTAAATGCTAGTATCTGTTTAAACGATACAATTGGGGGAAAAAAGCTGCTACTATAAAACATTTGAAACTATTCACCTTGTTTTTAGTAAATTTAGTTATTATTTTTTTTTAAGTTTACCTGAATGTAGACTCCCTGTGGAAGTGGCAAACGACACTTTTGCTATCCTTCACTTCTTGAAAGAAATCCTTTTCACTTGGGATCTCTCGATATTCCCCATGACCTTTGGAAAGCCATTCCTGTAATTAAGACAAATTATACGATGATTTCTGACAAGCAAATACTTGCAAATATTGTACATACTGTATCTATAACCTGCTATGAATACTTTTTCTGTGTATGTATATTTTGTAAGCAGTGCATTATTGTCAGCTATTTAAAGGAGACATACAAGTAAGAATTTCTACAATGAACACAAAGTTAAGACCTCTTATAACATTAAAAGATAACAGAAAATTAATTAATGCTTTTGTTTTCAGTCAACTAGATCAGGGTTTTTCATATCTTAAGCAAGCAAGCTATTATTTCCCACTTCCAATGTTTTTTACAACCATCCACAAGCTACAAAATTACGATGCTATGTTATGAAGTTACAAATTTTTATACAACATTTTTACTGAATGAAACCAGAATTTATGTTTTAGATGGGTAAGAATTATTTTTTCTTTTACTTTTTTTTGGTTTTGTTTTGTTTTAAAGTTCTGGTTATCTGAACAATTGTTTACTAATAAGCACACAAGAGGGCAGCACTGAAGTAGTTGCTCCTTTCAGTGTCATACTAGGGGGCTTCGCTCGCCAACCCCTGGCGTTGGGTATCCTGAAATACATTGATGTATGTATGAGATAGATCGGAGTGTAAAGGTGTAAATGACGCACATAGGAAGTAAAGAACCCATAGCATGGCACATTACAAAGATTTATTGGAATATGTCTTCATGAACAACATTTGTAGTAAAGATGGTGTGTTGTCCTTGAATGAGTTTGACTCCATTAGTTCTCCGTTGTTTACCGTTAGTAATATGAATAATTGCACTTACTGTTAATACGGAGCGTTTTCTGTGGTTGTACTGTTAATAATGCATCACTGTATTGTGATTCACTTATGCTGTATAGTTTGGACGTGTGAGGATGACGTACGTTCAATACAGAGCGTTCGTTTATTCTTATTACGCGTTGTAGGCGCCTTCGGCTTTCGTACTAACTCGCGCCTTCCGTACTATTATGCTGTGAATGGTGGACCTTTGTGGACTCCGTACTTTTTCCCATTTCACTCTGGAGCGGGGGGCTGAATCCTCTTTTTTGTGTGGCTATGTAGTTACCTATGGGCACGTTGCTTCATTTCTTATTTAAGTTAGTTGAGCTCCTTTGTTTTTGAGCCGTGACGCGTTGTAGGCGCTTATTTACGTTAGTTGAGCTAATATTATACCTCCGGTGCCGTGTGTGTGTTTCATGTGGTAGTCGTTGTAGGCGCATGCGCCCTCCATACTATCTCAGGTTTGACTATGCTGTGTTTTGTGGACGTTTGGGGACGCCGTACTCTCTCCAGTTTGATTGTGGAGCGGGACGCCGAAGCCTGTTGTGTTTGTTTTGTCTGTGAGCACTCATATTATTGTATTACTGTAATGTGATTCACACATGCTGTGGAGTCCATATCTCTGGGGCGTCTGTAACATCTCGGGGGGTCTGCCTGCGGTGTGTTAGATGCGCGTTGTAGGCGCACGCACCTTTCGTCTGTGAGTACTCATATTATTGTATTACTGTAATGTGATTCACATATGCTGTGGAGTCCGTATCTCTGGGGTCTGCCTGCGGTGTGTTAGACGCACGTTGTAGGCGCACGCACCTTCCGTACTATGTCGGGTTTGACTATGCTGTGTAGTGTGGGCGGTTAGGGTTCCGTATTGTCTGTGCTCAGTTGAGCTCCTTCATTATTGAGCTGTCTCTCCTTCGTTCTCGGTGGATCAGACTTCACTCGCTGTCGGCGCCTGCGCACTATGTCTCCTGCGTCCATGGGCATGCCATGTACCTGCGTCCATATCCGGTTTATCATTCTCGGTTAGTAATATGGATGTGTAGGTATTTGGTCTGCTCAAAGCTAATGGTCTATATTCAGATACAATTGAGATAGTAAACTCTACAGAGAAAAAAAAAAAGACGGCATTTAAAAATACAGATATATTAATTTCCTCTCAATGTAAAATCTATCCTATTGCATTTTTCAAAATGCAAAATAAAAGGAAAAACAAGTCAGCTAATGAAACAATGAGATTAATTTAAGGCTAACAATTAGGTGACTGATGGAGAAACTAACTGAACAAAAACCTGCAGCCAAAGTGGGCTCCGAGAATTGAATGCTGAGAATTGCTTGACTAGTTACTGTAATTCACACCAAAATCAAATCCTCTAGAACAAAGCCTAAAAACAATAAGGAACTACTTCCATACATTAATATTTGGTAGAATGCCCAGTTGGGACTTGACATGAAACTACTTATAAATACAGTGCACATGCACATAATGAACATGCTCAGGCAAAATATTGCAAAGTTCCCTTTATGTAAATATCTGCTACACACATACTAAAAATTTACAGAATGTAAATGTTTGTATCCCCAAACTAACAAATGCAAAATAATTTAAAGCCATGGCAAAAAATGACTGGAAATAAGTGCATCTAAAAATAATTCAACAATTAAAAATTTTTGTAAAATAAATTAATTTTTAAAAATTCAAGTCTTAAAACTCATAAAAGATTTAGAAAAATCTCTGCTTATACAGGAGGCTATTTTCATACAATGCTAGCCTCAAACATACAGTTAGTTGTATAAAATTCAGACCAAGACAAGACAACCTTAATGTGTAGTTGTGCCGGCGTTTTTAATAAATATTATTACTAACAATCCAGAATAAAATAATTTCCTAATCCTAACAGCAATGTGTGCAAATGATAAAACAGTCCTTGGGGTAGATGTGTAGCCTACTAATTTAGTGGATGATGATGAGTTGCGAGCCTAGAAAAGACACTCTGACCCTATTATGCAGAAAACAGCACAATGCACACAAAACATGATGATTTCAGGCGGGTGGTTGAATAGCTAATGTAGAATTTGGTTAATTATTGGTAAAAATGAACAACTTCAGTATTGGCATGAGCAAAACACCTGTTTCTGTTGCTGTGCTTTCTTCAAAGCGGCTAACCTCCTCTCGTGTAGCCTTTCGAGCTCCTCCTCATCAATCTGCTCCAGCTTTTCGATTTCGGCATCCAGCTGCTCCTCCATAATTTTTGCACTTTGGAGTAACTGGGTCTCCAGGACCTTTGTTATGAGGTCTACTGACTGATTCGCCGCCATATTTTCTGTATTGTGTGTAGCAGGCTTCAGAAAATCCTGACAGTGTAGAAAAAATATTGGGAGAAAAAGACAAACATATCATTCACCACTTTTGCAAGCTGTTCAGTTGAGCAAGACAAAACGAATAACCTTAAAGCGTGAAAGGTGCAATTAAAAACAGGGACAAGTACAGTATAAGGAGCTATAAATTTACACGGCAAAAGCAGGCAAATAACAGTTTTAAAAAGCAATATTATTTTGAACCTATAATCCGGAAAAAAATTACTTCAAAATTACGATTAATGTAACCTCCAACGAAAATGAAGAACTCTCTATTCAAGAAAAAGTGGGCCCAGGAAAAATAAAAAAAAAAACATGTTACGAACAAATTCCGTAGCTACCCCATGTTATGCGATATTCTATATTTAAAAATTATACTTGAAACCATTCACCATTACCAGGAGCATCTCAACAACAAAAAAATTGAGAATGCAACGAGGGCGCGGCAGGCCAAAGCATTGAGCAGCAAAACCTTGGCATGCCTCAAGAGTGAGTTTACTCGCATCATACAAAAAAAAACAACAATACGTACTCTGAATTATTTTCTGACAAGACTGACAAAACAACATAAAACAAACCTGCAACGTATTCTCTTCCTGATGGCTTTACTCTCCAAATTAAAACTGCCAGGCTATTTTTCTTCACAAAAGAGCGTTACCCATACGTCACCAAGGTTACATACAACTCCTCCCCTCGTTGTCTCGCGAGAGTAACCGTCAACCGGAAGTATTACAGCGGATAGTACTAAACTACTCGCATTGTCAAGGAGTTCTTCTGAAAATTATAAGCATGAATACAGTACTTCCATGTGTTTTTATTTTTGATGCGTTTCACTCATTTACAGCAATTTTATTTCCTATTGACTGACAGAAATCTGTTCATATTCTAAGAAGCTAAGGATGGTAACGTAAAGTATCAATTAGAACACCAACTTGGATCGTGTTTTGCCTTATTTCAAGTAACACCTCATAGTTAAAAATAAATAAAATACATTTGAATGTTTATTCTTCTTTTTAAGTAAAATTATTATTAATAATTTATTTCATTTCCTCTTAATTTGTGAGTTTTTAGCCGTTTTGCCAAGTGAATACTCGTGCATAATATTTAATTTCAGCGAGTTGCCAGTTAGTCGCTCTCTGCTGTTGGACCTGTCCTGAAGTTTTCTTTAATACACATTCATTTTATTGAAGATAGTTATTCATGACAGACGTATTTTTATCTTGTATTTTTACATTACAGTCAATTTCTCCATATAGTATACATCATTATTTTAATGTGTACTCAGTTGATGCCTTTCCTTAAGATGATGAATAAGATCAGGAAACATTGCAGTTTTTTTTTAACTGTACTTAACAATTGGAATGCTGATATATAAGACCTGTTTAGTGTCACGCAGACTGGACCAGCACCTTGTGGTTTAAAATCCCGTTTCTTAACCTTGAGATAATACAGGTGCATCTCAATAAATTAGATTATCATCGAAAAGTTCATTTATTTCAGGAATTCAACTCAAAAAGTGAAACTCATATATTATATAGATCCATTACACACAGTGTGTATATTTCAAGCGTGTATTTCTGTTCATTTTCCTGATTATGGCCTACAGGTAATGAAAATACATCAGAAAATTAGAATACTGTATTACATAAGACTAATAAAAAATGATTTTTAATACAGAAATGTTGGCCTAATGAAACGTATGTTCATGTACGCACTCAATACTTGGTCTGGGCTCCTTTTGCATGAATTACTGCATCAATGTGGCGTGGCATGGAGGCGATCAGCCATTGGCACTGCTGAGGTGTTATGGAAGCCCAGGATGCTTTAATAGCGGCCTTCAGCTCATCTGCATTGTTGGGTCTGGTGTCTATTATCTTCCTCTTGACAATACCCTATAGATTCTCTATGGGGCTTAGTTAGGTCAGGTGAGTTTGCTGGCCAATCAAGCACAGTGATACCATGGTCATTAAAGGAGGTATTGATATTTTTGGCAGTGTGGACAGGTGCCAAGTCTTGCTGGAAAATGAAATCAGCATTTCCATAAAGCTTGTCAGCAGAGGGAAGCATGAAGTGCTCTAAAATTTACTGGTAGACGGCTGCACTGACTTTGGACTTGATAAAACACATTGGACTAGCACCAGCAGATGACATGGCTCCCCAAATCATCACTGACTGTGGAAACATCACACTGCACCTCAAGCAACTTGGATGCCTCTCCACTCTTCTCCAGACTCTGCAACCTTGATTTCCAAATGAAATTTACTTTCATCTGAAAAGAGGACTTTGGGTCACTAAGTAACAGTCCAGTCCGTTTTCTCCATAGCCCAGGTAAGATGCTTCTGACATTGTCTCTGGTTCAAGAGTGGCTTGACACAAGGAATGCGACAGTTGTTGCCCATGTCCCAGATGTCTGTGTGTGGTGGCTCTTGAAGCACTGACTCCAGCCGCAGTCTACTCCTTGTGAATCTCCCACAAATTCTTGAATCAGCTGTGCTTCACAATCCTCTCAAGGCTGCGGTTATCCCTGTTGCTTGTGCATCTTTTTCTGCCACATTTTTTCCTTCCACTCAACTTTCTATTAATATGCTTGGATACAGCACTCTGTGAACAGCCAGCTTCCTTAGCAATGACATTTTGTGGCTTGCCCTCCTTATGGAGGGTGTCAATGACTGTCTTCTGGACAACTGTCAGGTCAGCAGTCTTCCTCATGATTGTGTGGCCTACTGAACCAGACTGAGAGACCATTTAAAGGCTCAGGACACCTTTGCAGGTGTTTTGGGTTAATTAGCTGAGGGGAATGTGACACCATGCATCTACAATATTGAACTTTTACACAATATTCTAATTTTCTGAGATACTGAATTTTCAGTTTTCATTAGCTATAGGCCATAATCAGCAAAATGAAAAGAAATAAACGCTTGAAATATATCACTCTGTGTGTAATGAATCTATATAATTTGACTTTTTGAATTGAATTACTGAAATAAATTAACCTTTCCACGATATTCTAATTTACTGAGATGCACCTGTACACATACAACAAGTAGTCCAACTACAGCAGTCTTGAAGAACTGTTCCTTGTGCAAACCTGCAAGAAAACAGTTATAGGGGAACTTTAAACACAGAACTCAGAAGTAAGGATATTGGCTAAGCTGCAGGCTATCATAACAAGTGCTTCAAACCCATGGGGAAATGTGAGCTGTCCAGAGACATTTGAGGAAGTAAGAGGCATTGATGAGCCTTTTTGACAGGAGCCAAAATGTGTTGTAACCACTTTAGTTCATTATAGTCACTTTAAGAAACTTGAAGCTGCTTGCTTTTTTGACGACATCCCTTCAAATGTAGATATCAGTGTGGTATGCCTTCTTCCTCCTGATCAAGCCTATGTCTGGCTCTTAGATTTTGCTGTCATTATTCAGATTGTTGTCATGGTACCATTAAGTTATCAGGTAAACATCTTCTTTGTTAATTGTTTTGTATTTTTGGTGATCAGGCCTAAGGAGGTGGAGTCATCAGCAAGTTTATTGATGGTGGGGTGGTGGAACTGTGTTTGGCCATAGGGGCAGAGAACAACAAGGAATACAGAAGAGGTCTCAGCACACTGCCCTATGCTGTGCCTATGTTGAGGGTTAGCACGGAAAATTTGGCACTGCTAATTCACACATCCTGAGGTCTGTTGGTTAGGAAATCCTAAATCCAGTTACAGAGATTGACACCAAATCCTAAATTGAGGAGATTAGTGGTCAGTTTTTCTGGTACAAGAATATCAAATGCTGAGCTATTAACAGGACACTGGTGTAACAGTTTTTATTATCAAGATATACCAGGGTGAAGTTCAAAGGATATGGCATCTTGTTGGGTCTGGTTTTGGTGATATGCAAACTGGAAGGGGATATTGGCTATCTACAATATTCTTAATAATGTGTTCCAGCAACACTTCATCACAACTGGAATGAGTGCCACTTATCTGGTAAAAGTTTGTCATCAAAACTAAAAAAATAGTGGTAGACTTCAGAAAAAAAAATTCCCCTGACTCCAGTCTTTGTTGAAATCTCTTTAGTTGCAACCACAGAAGCCAAATGCAAAAAGGAATAGAGTTATAGGCTTTATAGGATCATTATCGTGACCCTGCTCAGGGTATAGTGGGTTTAAAAAATGGACGAATGAATTACTGTCACATTTATACAGTGCCAGTCCTTTGGAGCAGACAACATTACTGCTTATGTTTTATTAGTCACTGATTGCAAGTCTGCTTTTTATGCAGTGAATGGTTGACATGGTGCCATGAAAACACTTTAGACCAACTGACTTAAGAGAGTACTCAAGAAGGTCTTTCTGGGCTGTCTGAAGGCAGTTGCAAAGATAAAGATGTTGGCTAAGCTGCAGGCTGTCATAAACAGTGCTTTACACTCCATGCTTGACACCTTGTTAACTAGTGGAACATAGTCAGCACAATACAAATTCTACTGTGGTGGTTCTGATGGTGCAATCAGAGGTCTGTTTTTACTTGTTGCCATCAGACTTCGGGACCCATACTATGACTAAACTACATTAAAACTAAGAACCACTTAATACAATTCAGGATCAAGGTGAGGATAATGTTTGACCTGGTGAAACTGGGCAACAGGCAGAAACCAGCTTAAACTGTGCATCAATCTGTTGTAAGGCCCATGTGTCAAAGACAGACACTCACACACTGGGTCAATTTCCATCCATCCATCCATTTTCCAACCCGCTGAATCCAAACAGGGTCACGGGGGTCTGCCGGAGCCAATCCCAGCCAACACAGGGCACAAGGCAGGGAACCAATCCCAGGCAGGGTGCCAACCCACCGCAGGACACACACAAACACATCCACACACCAAGCACACACTAGGGCCAATTTAGAATCGCCAATCCACCTAACCTGCATGTCTTTGGATTGTGGGAGGAAACCGGAGCGCCCGGAGGAAACCCACGCAGACACGGGGAGAACATGCAAACTCCACGCAGGGAGGACCCGGGAATCGAACCCAGGTCCCCAGGTCTCCCAACTGCGAGGCAGCAGCGCTACCCACTGCGCCACCGTGCCGCCCTCTGGGTCAATTTAAAAACATAAATTCATCTAACTTGCAGATTTTTGGGAAACATGAATGGCATGCCAGAATACTAGAGGAAGGATCCACAAAAACAAAGGGAGAATATGCAAAGTCCACATGGAAATAACGGAATAAAGGATTCAGGCACACAATGTTGAACACATGGTTGTGACATCAAATCTGTCTACTATATAATAAAACACTATTATTTGTATGTGTATGCATGCGTGTGTGTCCAGTCCCACCGAGCAATCTAATTTGTCAGTTTGGCTTTGAAGGTTTAGAAGGTAAGGATAATGGCTTGATACTTTATTGGTGCAAAGTTCAATTCCTGATTGTGACAATTTTTTTTATTATTTTTATAAAAAAGGAGTTAAATGGATCATTTCAAAGGCAACAAAGTGAATAACGTATTGAGTGATGCTGGATCAGTAAGTACTAACAAGGTGCAACCCGAATTGCCTTTAAAGACGAGAAGCACTTGCAAAAATATGAATGATGCTTTCACAGCGGGTAACAGGGCCCCATCTACCATTGGTCGTAGTCAAAAAGCAGAAAGGAGGCGAGCAGGGCACATCATACTGACAGCATTTGGGATGCAAGGTTTACAGGAATAAGGTTGAAAGAGGAAGCTCCAGGGTTGACAGGTTCAGACTCACTAGATAGATAGATAGATAGATAGATAGATAGATAGATAGATAGATAGATAGATAGATAGATAGATAGATAGATAGATAGATAGATACTTTATTAATCCCAAAGGGAAATTCACATACTCCAGCAGCAGCATACTAATAAAGAAAATATTAAATTAAAGAGTGATAACAATGCAGGTATACAGACAGACAATAACTTTGAATAATGTTAACGTTTACCCCCTCGGGTGGTATTGAAGAGTCGCATAGTGTGGGGGAGGAACGATCTCCTCAGTCTGTCAGTGGAGCAGGAAAGTGATAGCAGTCTGTAGCTGAAGCTGTTCCTCTGTCTGGAGATGATACTGTTCAGTGGATGCGGATAGTCATCCCTATCACTAGGATACTGAGGAAAGGCATAGGAGGAAGGCTGAGAGTAAACATAGGGAAAGAGATATCAAATAACATTTTTTAAGAATTGATTCTCCTCCCTGTCACTGGAAAGTATATAGTTCCTAAATATAAAAACGGGTTTATTAGCATATGCAAATAAGAATTTCACTGTACTCTGTACACATGACAATACTGATCCCATAAACATATGTTGTAGTTATTGTGGTATTTTCTGCATCTGAGGATATTAAAATGTAATTGTTAAGGTGTGTGGGCGGCACGGTGGCGCAGTGGGTAGCGCTGCTGCCTCGCAGTTGGGAGACCTGGGGACCCGGGTTTGCTTCCCGGGCCCTCCCTGCGTGGAGTTTGCATGTTCTCCCCGTGTCTGCATGGGTTTCCTCCGGGCACTCCGGTTTCCTCCCACAGTCCAAAGACATGCTGGCTAGGTGGATTGGCGATTCTAAATTGTCCCTAGTGTGTGTTTGGTGTGTGGGTGTGTTTGTGTGTGTCCTGCGGTGGGTTGGCACCCTGCCCGGGATTGGTTCCTGCCTTGTGCCCTGTGTTGGCTGGGATTGGCTCCAGCAGACCCCCGTGACCCTGTGTTCGGATTCAGCGGGTTGGAAAATGGTTGGTTGGTTGTTAAGGTGTGTCCATATTCTGTGTAACTGCACTGAACCGTTCCGTATAGGATGTAGCATCTATTTTGAGAATGAAGTCGTGAGGCTACTATTTTTTTCCAAGGACTTTCAGAACAAAATTATATTTGAAATTACTCCCACAATTATTCAGTACAGTCAGAACTAATTCTAATTGCCTTCTACAAAGTCCTGACATAAGTCAACATTAAACTTTCACACAATAAGTTATGAGAACAAGCTCACGCCGTGAAGTACACGCGCTGTCAACTTAATTTTTATGTTTCCGCGCGAGCCCGCCTCCGTCCTACGTCTCGCCGTACGTACACTACGTCCAAGAAGCGCATGCGCACTTGCTCAGTAATGCCATATGTGTCTGCGTGCTGCTGTGCAGTGCGAAAACTGTTAGTCAGACTTTGAGGGTGAATACTGAGATAAGGGGAAATGGGTAAAAAACAGAAGAACAAGAGCGACGACAGGTAACCGACACCTTAAATATTGGAATGTATTGGGCATGGGTCGAGGGTCGAGAGAATAATGTTTTGGGTGACGAATTGCCGTGGATCACCGCTTCAGGCCTATGAGGTGATGGGTTATTTAAACGCTAGCTGATCCACTATTGCTGGTTTGTGTTGCCGGTCTGCTGAACATATGTGATCTGAGGCGTGAAAAATGCTTCCTAAGAAGTGCCTGCGACAGACTAAGAAAAGGAAGATGATTGTAGATCGTTTTCCATGTTAACCAAATGGCTTTCTTACCCCCTTATCTATGTTAGCGTGAATAAAAAGTGGAAATGCTTTTATTCATTCATTTAAACAAATACGAATGCCCCAAGTATGTGCTACATCATCTATTTCTTTGTCAGATGGAACTGCATATGTTCTGTCATGAAAGAGTCCGTCACCTGAATGGCTGTGATGCAATGGAGGCAGTGTATCATAAAGTGCATTAAGAAAAAAGAAAGATCTGAGAGTTAGAACAAAGGTTCTAGATATAACCTGCGTAATATGTTGTTGAAAGATGCATTGTAATTATGAAAATAGCTACATGGAGAATGTTTAGGACAGTAGTTTGGATAACTGTCAGTTGTTTGCCTCTTTATATACTGGACTTATCACTAAGTAGTATCTGTTTTTTGACGTGACATACATAGTGGATAAAACATTTTCACGCGGGAAAGTAAAGGTATATATTTGCACTGAACCCCTTCTAAAAATTATTTTCTGTATTAAGTATTTGCACCTAAACTTTGTGGGAATTCCATGTGACGTGTTATAGTGGATTTATTATAGCGCATTAAGATAAAATAAAAAGATACACTTTGTCTCCATAGGGGAAATATATATCTGACACAATAATTAATTTACATAATAATTAACACACCAAACTCCTCTACTTACATAAGAGAAAAATACATAGCACACAAACCTGTTTATGTACAGTACATACGGGAAAAGACAACCCTCATATACATTAAAAAAAAAAATCAATTGAAATATCCTCTAAAACTCTCCTTTAATAATTCCTGATTTTAAGTGAATTTATAAATTACTTAACCCATCTGGAGTCAGTGTGTGTCATAACAGATTTTAGAAAATGTTCCCAGCTGACCATCTCAGTTTTGCATTGTACTTACTGAAAATAAAGTTGCACCCAATAACTGGTCAGCAAAACTTTAGGCTTACATGTTTTTTGTGTCTGAGATAGAAAAGGTTTTAAAACTGGGTTGTGCCTCTAGTTTTATTGTAAAAAAATGAGTTTTTTCTTAAAAAATGACAGTGTTCCTTAAGTCATAACTTCATGCTAAGTGCATGAAAGTTTCAGGGATTGTTATTTAGTATTAGATGTCTTCAGTATCTGAAATAGTTGGTTCACAGTTGCATATTTGCCATTTTATAGCTTGCTGAAAATTATATATAAAAAATTCTTTCATGCTGTGGAGCAGCTTTGGCCCTGTATATCTCCACACTAAGCCACATCACATCTTTAAAATTTGATAGGTATTACACATGTTATATATAGTTTTCATTTTTAATACCCTATAAATAATAAAAAGTTTGATTTCTTTCAGATGGACACCTAGTTGCTAAAGAAGAACTATTTCACGAGCAATACCTATCAAAATGTGAGAGATGTAATGTGGTTTAGTGTAGAGATATAGAAGACCAAAGTTACTGTGCAGCACAAAATCATTTTCTAATGCAATATTTAGCAAGGCATGAAATGGCAAACGTGCAACTGTTGGCCTACTGTTTTAGAAGTTAAAGACATCTAATTCTAAAGAAAAATCCCAGACATCTCACACATCTGGCATCAACAGTTTAAAAATTGTGACTTCTGGAATATTGTCATTTTTAGTAGCACTATTTTTTTTTAATTATAATTATGGCATAAATAAATTTCAATTCTGTATGCATTAAAATCTTTATATTGATGAAAATGAATAATAGAAATTTTAGTCATTAAATGCAAAAGCTTCAAGTAGTGCAGTCTTTTGTAAGAGTAAAGTTATGTAAACAATAAAAAGTAAAGAAATTTAAATTTGGTCAATTTTTTTTTTATTGATGAAAACATACTGTTAATGAAGTAGTATAATGAAATGTTAGTGTCATTAAATGTCTATTAAATAAGTATTGCAATCTTTTGTAAACTATACATACTTTTTTAAACATAAGCATTAAGTAAACATTCAAGTAAAAAGAACATTAATGAGGCCTTTAAAAGTAGCACACAAGCAGACTATTAACCTATTTAAAGGCTTTGCATAAATACAAAGAAGTGCATTTGCATTTTTGTGTGAACAAGCTACAATGTCTGTGGACCTTCTTTAGTGCTAAAGACTGTTGCTCCTCAATGAACATCACAGAATGGAACCTACCTGCAGGTAAAAATAATTGCATATCCCTGACTTAATGCCTTGTGCATTTAACTGACTTCAAAAAGTGTAGAATGGGTCCACAGAAGTGCCCATTTTGTGAATTCTGTCCACAGACTTGTTGTTGCTACTCTGAAGATCCAGCTTAGGTCCATTAGGTGGCTACCTACTGGGAATATGAGGCCTGACCTGGCCAGACCTCCAAGACCAGGTTGTTTCGATGGAGTTTGCCCGAAGTTTGGGTCAGGAATTTAAGGGTGCGACTGCTGATCCTAATGTGATGTGGTAGACCTTCTGTGACAAGGCCCAGAAGGTTGCTGAGGGTTGTGTTGGTTTTACCAGTGGTCCCAAAAGGAGGTGTTTCATCTCGCAGGGCACTCTGGATATTATTGAGAGGAGCTGCAGCGCACAGCTTCATGACAACTCTGGTCTGTACCGGGATCTGAAAAGGACTGCTGCAAGGGCTCTAAGGGCAGATTAGGAGGCGTTTGTTAAAGGAATCTGTGAGCAAGTGACACACTATCTATGGTCTAGTGACCCACATCCTGCCTACAGATGAATTGAAGCATGCACATCCGAATCTGTTCCTGAGAGAGTAGCAGTCAGGGTGGCTGATGGAATGGTCCTTATGGATGACAGTGCAGTTGTGACATGCTGGGCTGGCTACTTTGAGCAGCTGTTTCAAGCTGATCCTCCAACTAGGACGCTGCATATCTCTGGGTTCGCGGTTCTTGAGGCTGATCCTTCAATTATATGTGAATCATCCATTCTCACTGTACAGATGGTAAACAAGTTGAGGGTAGGGAAGGCTGCAGGGATCTCCGGTATCCAGGGTGAACTTCTCCAGGCTGGTGGTAAGGCTGTCCTCCTGGTATTACAAGCAATCATTGCTTCCATTTGAGAGACGGATGTCATCCCAAATGACTGGAAAATAGGAGTTGTCGTCCCTATTTGGAAAGGAGAGGGTGATTGCCAGGATTTCGGCAACTACAGGGGGATAAAAGACTGCTGTTGGTGCTGGGCAAGGTGCTTGCTAAGGTCGTCCTCATTAGGATCCATGGTCACTTGCTCACCTACCAGCACCTGGAGCAGTCTGATTTTATGCCTAAGACTCTGTGGTATCCCCTCAAATTTGCTGTATATCATGGCTGGCCTGTACACTGGTATTGTGAGTGCTGTGTTCAATAGTGGCAGAACCTCAGTGAGATTTTCCCAGTTGATTCTGGGGTTCGTCTGGGGTGTATTTTTGCTCCTACTCTGTTCAGTGCTTGCATGGGCAGGGTCATGGGGTCAAACGGCTTTAGAGTATCAGTTAGTGAAGAGAGATTCACTGATCTTGACTTTGTTTGCAGAGTCAATGGAGGCTGTGATCGGGGCTCTCAAGAGTCTGAGCAAGGAGTCTGAGTGTCTGGGCTTTCGAGTGTCCTGGATTAAAAAAAACAAGATCCAGGTCTTTAATGACCTGTTGGGCATAGCCATCAGCAGTGTGTCTGACTGTGGAGATAGTGTTGACCTTGTCGAGAGGTTTACATACCTCAGGAGCAACATTCATGTCTATGGTTACTTTTTCTATGAAGTCCATAGATGAACTGGGAGATTATGGGGTGTCATGAGGATGCTAGAAAGGGGTGTGTGGCACTCCTGGTATCGTTGCGAAAGGAAGAAACATCTTTAGAGTCCTGGTGTTTCCCGTTTTATTATGCTTACGAGACATGAATACTATCCATTGACCTGTGACAAAGACTGGACTCCTCCGGTACTGTGTCTTTTCGGAGAGTCCTTGGGTACCACTGGTTTGACTTTGTATCGATTGAGTGGTTGCTTATGGGGTCCCAAACGAGGCACATAACCTACATTGTGAGGGAGTGTCAGTTATGGCACTGTGGTCATGTGGTGCGATCCCCCAATGGTGATCTGGCTCAGAGGATCCTCATTGTTGAGGACCCGAGTGGCTGGACCAGGCCAAGGGGGGATGCCCACAAAACACCTGGCTGTGGCAGATAGATGGTCATTTCTGGGGGTTGGGACTAGACTGGTTGCCAACTATGATCCCAAGCTGTTTTATAGTGTGGAGGGTGCGGCAACGTGTTGTACCGGTGTATGCTTCCCAACCTGATATGACCTGTTTAACTAAACTGATTGTGTTAGCTCTTTTAGTTAGTATTGTGTGGTACCAAATCTTGCATGCAGGCTTCCATGTATCTTGTGATTTTCTGTTCCCATGAGCTAGAAAGCTGATGTAATTCCAGATGCCACTCTGGCTCCCATCTTTGTCAATTAATCAGGTTAGTGAAGCCTCCTAAGCTGCTGAAGTTGTCATATTAACACCTGTGAATGGAGGGAAACAGGGCTGCAACTGTAACCAAGGTGGAACAGAAGTGAATTCTCAATTTAGACTGCAGAATCAACACCATGAAAAATGAAGTAATTGAGTAATTAAAGTATTGAAGTAATTTTAAAATGTTAAAATCAATACTTATTGATATTTCAATTCTTTTAACAAATCTATTTTGCGAAGACGATGCTTTTAAGTGGAATGAAGAGGTGGCTAAGGATGTATTAACACTGGTAATTTGTTCTCTGCACGAGGTTGTTTGTCCGCATGTAACCCTGCAAGTTGTAGTTTGTTTGACTAGTGTGTTTGCTCCATGCTGCAACAACCGTTCCGTGCCCTGGCCCACTTGGTAAGAGGTGGGCCCGAGCATGGTTCAGTAGCATTCTGGAACATTGCTCAGGCATGTTTAGCGATCAAATGGAAAACAGACATAGTGTCAATGATGCGTCAAGTCAGGTAATGCAATTCTCATTTCATTCAATATCTTTTGAGTTAAAAGCAGGTTTTTATTCTCACCTTACACATGAACATGAATTGTAGTTGGCAAGAAAAGCTGCAGATTCCTTCCTTAACATCATTTGTCACAGTAAAAATCTTCTTGTAAATGCAGCATGATTTACAGCAAACGCTGTGCAGCACACTCAATAAATCTGTAAGAAGGTAGAGTGTTATCTTGCCCTACACAACTCCAATTTGACATGCATTCTGTCACTCGGTGTTCGGAATTTGTTTTGGTTTTACAAGAAGTCATGGTTATGGTGAAAGTTTGCCCGGGCCCATACGTTAAGCGCAGTATGAATGCAGGCTAGCAGGGGAGTAGGAAGGTGGGACAGTTGGCGCTTAGGCACCAAACGAAACAAACATGCCTAGTGTTTCTGGCTTATAGCTCCACGGGCTTAGGTGTCATTTCTAGGCTTGTTACATTCTGTATGGACTTTCAAAGTTTTTCCCAAATCCACATAGAGTGATATGTATGAATGAAAATGTGGTAGTGTGTCCGTTATGTCCATGATTTGATTTTGCCACCTATACCTTGCTCCTGTGAAACCCACTAACAGCAAGAAAGCAGATAATTATATAAAATTAACTTAGTTTCTATAATATTTTGTAATTCAGCTGCAGGTCTTGTCTTTTGATACTTTGGAGTATGGGACCTATTCACTTTTCAAGCAAGCTGTTTCAGTGCTTTGGAAAGGATAGAATTCAGACAGTGAATATTCAAGTAAATGGTTTGTTTCCCAGAATCAAGCATCTTAGACAGAAGCAAAGCAGCGTGAGACTTGGACAGGAAAGTAATGCACAAAATTTGATTAGAGTTGGTTAAAATGATAAAGTCAGTAATTGGCTACTAAGGTATGAGCCAGCATGTTACCAGAAAGCACAGTCTGATTGTTTGAGGAAAAAAATATAAAATAGAGGAAAATACGGGAATTGGGTAGATGGTTTAAATTGAAAGAGAAAGTTGGATTCATCAGATAGAAAATGCAAATAAAAATCAAGATATGAGAGAAACATAAGGAAAGTCAAGATTGAAAGAGGGAGGCAATATTATAACCCTCTTCCTTATCAAATTTAATGATTTGCTAATGTAATTTACCACCAGAATTGTAATTTTTAAATTTTTTTAAAAAGTAGTAGCATTGCATGTGTACAGAGAGTAACATTCTTACTTGCATGTCTAACAAACTGAAAATGATTGCTTTATATCACACAGCTTTATAAGAGATTTGTTTAAACATAATTTATATTTTGTGCACCTTACATTAATTCCTGGAGAATATATGGTGCTTTATATTGCACAGCTTTATAAGACATTTGTTTAAACATAATTTATATTTTGTGCACCTTGCATTAATTCCTGGAGAATATATGGTGCTTTATATTGCACAGCTTTATAAGACATTTGTTTAAACATAATTTATATTTTGTGCACCTTGCATTAACTCATGGAAAATACATAAACTGCAAAAGCAGTGTTTTTACAAATCTGTTTAAATCTAATTTTATGTTCTTGGCAACATCAGACACAAGGTATGAACTAGCTGGCAAGATTGTGTCTCTGTTACAGGGTACACATGAACACACACGCAGAGTTAAGCTGGAGTTGGCATATGATCTCATGTACTTTCTTTGGTTGTGGCACAAAACTATTAAATAATTCTTAAATACTGGGAACTTGTTTTCATCTATACCAGCATAATGTTCCTAGCGATGTATTGCAACCTTGCCAATTAATCTAGGGCAGTTCAACTTTAGTGAAAACTATTATAGCATCAGATTAATTATGTGTGATCCAGGGGCCTTTAACATGGGTACAAAACCTAGCCTACTAAGTAAATGCATGGATATGTATAACTTTGCATGTGCATGCTTGCATTCATGTGGAACACTGTAAGAGTTTCATCATATTTGATTTTTTTTACTAGGTCAGCATTTTTTGGTCCTGAGGAATGTGGCACAGGACCTCCTACATTTACTTTGTGCTTTTCTTTTGCTGATGCAACTCACTGTAACTTTGGTAGTACAGCCCTCTTATAAAAAAGAAGCCTGCTGTGATTCATGCTTCTTAATTCTCCACACCAGCTTTGTTAGTGATAACAAGAAAGAAGTGAGTACGAGCAGTTAGGTATGGTATTTTTTTGTATGACATGCCGAATAAAATCTGCTATTTTTGTTTTACATTGAAGTTCAACTGCTCTTTTTATTTATTTATATGTATGTGTGTGTGTGTGTGTGTGTGTGTGTGTGTGGGGGTATATAAATACATGGCATGGAAGGAACTTGGTGGTATTTTATTTTTGGCATTTTAAATATATTTTCATATTTTGGACAATAATAAATTTTAAATTTCCCTCCTATTGGGGATGCTTATTTTCTGTTTATCTCCTTTTATGAAAGCAAGAGTAATATTTGTAATCCAAGTGTTTTTAAACATCACATTTTCTTATAAATAATTGTTTGTATTTTACAGTTTTATAATTTTTCAAAATGAAAATATTTGTTTTGATGCGATTATGTTTAATAGTGCCATATACACTTAGTAACCACTTTATTAGGAACAACCAGTTGTAACCAGACCCCATTTTCCATCCTGAACAGCCTGAATTCTTTGAGACATTAATTCAAGAAAGTGTCTTGAAATACTCCTGAGATTTTGATCCATACTAAGTCAATTAGCATCATGCAGTCCTGGCTTTTTTTATTGTTTTGTCCATTTTGGGCCACACATTCATGTTTCCAACCTTCCTTTTCACCTTATCCCAGTAGTAGTTTATTGGATTGAGATCTGGGAATTTTGGCATCCGATAGAGTAAATGAAAGTCACTGTCAAATTTGTGGAATCCAGTTTAAATGATGAGTGCTTTGTGACATGTAGCATTATTCTGCGGATTGCAATAACATATTCGCGAGATAAAAGTTTAATGAGAAGACACGAGGTATAAACGAACCACACGCCGTGGCGCAACGTTAGGGGCAACAGTTTCAACCATTCTATGATCTGCTTCTCGCAACTGAAAGACGGCACATGGCGGATGTTAGCCGACTTGCTGACCGCAACGTTAGGGGCTTCAACTATGGCGCTGACGCCACATCTCAGTGCCAACACTTTGCAGACTCTACTTAAAAGACACGCCCTCCTCACTGGACAGTTAAAAACACCAATCAAACTAACGATGACATCAAGTATTACCCAATCAAAAGTAGGAAAGGAGGCATCTTCATAAAATGCGTGTGGGATGATTTGCATGACACGCTGCTTTAAAAAAAAAATGATAAAAAAAATACGGGATAAATCCCGTCCAGTATTGATTCAAAACGGGACGCGCAATTTCATTCTCAAACGCGGCACGATTCCGTATTTTAAAGGACGGGTGGCAACCCTACAGTGCCAGGTAACCACCCATACAATCAGATTGTGATTCAGACTAGGAATGCAATGAATGTAATTACCCCGATGTACATACAAGGCGAAAGTCTTGCAACATTCAAAGATGATGGTTTGGGATAAGTACACCATACAACATAAAAGAGCTTATGAAGCCTTGAACCGAAAAAGCAAGATCTCAGAGATCGTAAAAAAAAAAATAGGAGGTAATGTCGTTTTACTCGCTGTAGATTTTAGTCAAACATTACCAGTTATTCCACGAGGGAGACCAGCAGATGAACTCAACGCGTGTTTAAAATCCATGCTTCTCCCACGCTCAGTTATATGTCGCGTGTTCTCCAGTAGGTGCACCAAAAAATGTATACATTTAAGCATGTAATGGGCAAACAAAAAATGAGGTATACCCGAAGGCACTGCAGTAGTACTTAATGTAACTTTACTTCTTAAATGTTAATGTTTTACTGTTTAATAATTTATACGCTTCTTATATGTTGTTCAAATTCTTTTATCAAAATACCACTGACAGCGCAATGCACGATAACATGGAGTGAATACACCATACGCATCCGCCCACGGCTGCCCTGCTGTGCGCAGATAGGAGTTGATTCTACAATAAAATAAAATAAAGATAAAAAGAGTAAAACAATCATCACCCATAAAGTGTGTGTGTGTGTGTATATATATGTGTATATATATATGTTGATATGTGTATATGTATATATATAATATATATATATATATATATATATATATATATATATATATATATATATATATGTAGATATGTATATATATGTGTATATATATATATATGTATATATATGTTTATATGTGTGTGTGTGTATTTTATATATATAAAACACAGCAACACTCATAACAATGACAACACAATTACATTCACAATCGTGTTACGTTATTTTTAAAATGTTTCCTTTTTTTTTCATAACCTCTTTAACACACTACTTCTCTGCTGCGAAGCGCGGGTATTTTGCTAGTTAGCAATAAGATGCAAATGACAAAAGAAACCAGCAGTTATCCATTTTGCTTGTTACCCTTTACACCTGTGTGTATTTATCGTGCAACATTTGGTTTAATTAAATACTTGGAAGGAAAGAGAAGAGAAAAAAGTGAAGGATTGAGAATTACCCATCCGTTTTACACTTCAAAGTATTTGGATGATATCCTTAGAATGGAAAAAAAATCTAGGATATGAGAATGACTTGACATAGCAGAGTTAAAGCACTAATAAACCATGAAATGTAATTATTGGCAAGGATTGTTTTCTAATTAAGCAACTGGGTTGGAACAAAAACTCGCAGCCACTGCGGCCCTCTAGGAATGACTTTGCCCACCCCTGTTTTATATTTTACTAAAAATTATAAGGCTTAGATTTAGGTCCGGTCACTGTCTTTACGTGGAGATTGTATGTTTTCTTCTGTTTGTGTGGGGTTACCTCTGGGTATGCGGAGTATTACTGTAACATCCAAGAGATGTATGTTTTAGGTGACTTTGTGACAAGAATTATCCCTTTGTGAGAGAATGTTTGTGTTCATACCCAGCAATTGACTGGTATCTGAAGTTTTGTGTTTTGTTGAGGAAGTAAGAAACATGGAAGGCTTGTTTTCTTACAACAGGACTGTTGCTGCTTCTAAGAGGGTGAATTCTTGTATTTTTTAGGCTTTTGTTTCCTGAGCGTCCTGTGCCCGTTAAGCTCTATTGTAAGATGCCAGGACTGCCTATGTATTTTTAAAATGTATAGTTCTAGAGCAGTGTTTCCCAAACTCGGTCCTGGGGAACCCCTGTGGCTGCAGGTTTTTGTTCCAACCAGCTTCTGTTTTTAGTTGAACTCCTGGGCTAATTAAGTGAACTGGTATTTCCCAAGCTGTATGTTTTTAGGGAACAATATAGAAATTAGAAAACTAAGTTTGCTTAAAAAAATATATTAAAATGTACCAAGCAGTTGTATAGGAATAATGTATTTTTTTTCTTTTTAACAGTATTTTCATCTTGATTTTCATTCTACTTTTCTAGGTCTTTCTAATTGTTTAATTAATCCATGATTTACTAATTAGTGGGTCTGACTCTAAAGTAGTTGCAGCCTTTGATTATTCAGTGTTGTTTGCCTGGGTGTCTGATCTGCTCATTTTAAATTGTCATTATTAATATACAACGAAGGGGGGAAAAAGGGCAAAGTATAATGAAATCAACAAAAGAGAGTTAAGCATTTAAATCTATAGCAAAAGCAGAAATATTTCTAAATGTCTTATAAATGTAAAAATCATGCTGCTATGCTTTTCTGAATGTTGAATAAAAATAAAAAAAAACAGCTAATTAAATGAGATCAGTGCTATCAGGTGTTGTCACTGATTAGGAATCTGGTTGGAAGAAAAACCTGCAGCCACAGGGGTTCACCAGGACCGAGTTTGGGAAACACTGTTCTAGAGTGTTGAACTGTGCTAGCCAGTATTGAGAAGTCAAGCAAAATGGTGCCTTTTATTGGCTAACTAAAAAGATTGTAATATCCAAACTTTCGAGGCAACTCAGGCCAATAAAAGGTGTCATTTTGTTTGATTTCTCATTAAAATTTATCGAAAACACTTAACTTTGAAACACAATTACCATGTTTTTGAGGGAATAACTTTGACTTGAAAAATACTAAACTTATCTTTTAACTACCCTGTTTTAGCTGGTTTGTCTGCATATGGTATGTGGTACCACTATTAAATCACATTTTTTAAGAAGAAATAGTATACATATAATTATTTTGGGTTTCACAATGTTTAAAGGATTGCTCCAACTAAAAATTATATATTTTTTAAATGTTACCCCATGTACTTTGTAGTAAAAAACTGAGCTAATATTTATTCTTCAATGGAAGTGAATGATGGCCAATACTAGAAACAGCAAACAATATGAAAAAATGTCATTTCCATGTGGCATTATCCACTTAGTCATTCAGTCGCAGACTCAAAAACGTGAAAAACACTTTCAATTTCACTAAGGTATCGTTACATTGAATTGTGCTTTAAAAGTAGCCATGAAACCCTTTTACATGGGGTCATGCTTTTGAATTGATAAGTGTGACCCCTGTGTGAAAGGGTTCCAGGATGTGGGGTACTTTCATTTTACAGAGGAATCAGTTTAACAAGACTTAAGTGAAAAGTGCACACTTTTGTTTGTTTTGAGTATATGACTGGATGACTTCCTGTGGATTATAAGACATGAGTAATGTGACATTTTTTAATGAGCGTTTTGATATTATTTGCAGTTTCCAGCATTAGTCACAGTCCACTTCCATTGAAGCATAAACTTTACTAACATTGTTTTGCATGAAAACATGAGATAATATTTCTCAGACATTACTACAAAGTACATGTGGGTATGTAACATTTAAAAAAATAATTTTGGGCTGGAACATTTCTTTATGCAAAATTTAACATCATACTGGTTTAAGCAGTTCTGGCAATTTTTGTCTAATTTTATTATTATATCTTTTCTAGCACCAAAGATGATGTGGATATTGATGCTCTTGCTGCTGAAATAGAAGGAGCTGGTGCTGCCAAGGAACAGGACTCCTCAAAATCAAAGTCGAAAAAGAAGAAAAGTAAAAAGGGCCAGGACTTTGAGTGAGTTCTCATGTCTCTTTTAATGGGTTTTCGCTATCTGAGGCTTTTTCACTGAAACTCAATAACTAACATGTTGTTTTATTCTTTATTCAAGTGAAGACGATATTCTTAAAGAACTAGAAGAACTTACTCTAGAAAACCAAGGGGGAAAAACTGACAAGGATCTTTCTGTGAGCAAGGTTTGTTTTTGTTGGTCCTACTTTCTTTATTTGCTAAGCATATTTTTCACTTATGTGTACTTACGGAGACAAAAAAAAAGTGACTGTGATTAAGTGTCAAATCATTTCGAAGACTTTCCACAGCACTGTCAGGAGAACCAAGAAGACAAAAATAGACAGTGAACCCATTTAGTCTGGTTTTCTTCACACATCATAAAGACATGTGTGCTTACTAAGTACATGCTGATATTAGTTGGTGTGGATGTGTACTTGAGTGCACATCGAGATACAGCCCCATCCAGGGTTGTTTCCTGTCTGCTGTCATAGTTGTCTGGACTTGCTAGTGCATTAACCCCAACAAACCAAAATTGTATTAAGCAGGGTTGAAAATGTAAATTAAGTGTTTTATCTGTTAAATATAGTTTCTTCCCATGTTTGAACTCTTAAGTCTTATGGAAATCAGAGAGATTGGTCTAGCTATTGAAAATAAAAGTCATAGTTTGCCTTCGACAATGTATTTTTGCTTTGTTCAAACTAAATATAAGAGCACATTTTCTTGAGCACTTTTTCCTGTTCACTTTCAAGAAGCCACTAATAGAATAGTATGGCATGTAAATAAAATACTAAATACATGAAGCTAACCGGCTTCTCAATAATGATGCTTTGCCATACAGTAGATTTAAGATATTCTGTTGATGGGGAGAAAAAGACCATCAAGAGAAGCTGTTTTGATTGGTGTTCTTCAGACTCTAATGCCCTTAACTGTTCAGGATGCAAACTTAGTAAGTGTGCCCATAAATTACTTGTCCTTGAATGGTATTTTAACTCGGTTTTGCAAATTGTATAGCGCACAGCATCTTTCCATAGAATATTACTATTAATTAAATGGAATCCAAACAACTTACAAAACATTACTTTTGAAATGACTTGGTGTGGGGAATTCTTCCATTCCTTGCGTATTTTATCATCGTACAAACACAACTATTCAAAAAAAGACTGCTTGCTGCAATATCCACCAAGCCTATGTCATGTGAATCAGACCAAAAGACAAAAGATGCTTTGTAAAATTTCAAAAAAGAGTACATTTTAAAGCAAGGTCAAATGTTTGTACTTTGTGCGTTTTTGGGTTCGAAATTTGTTCTGACAGTCCTACTGAGTACATTTGTAAAGCACTAAAGACTTTCAGTGTCTCTTTGTATACAGGAGTCTGCTTAGTAAAACTATCATCTTTTAATGTTGCACTACTTCATGGCAAAAATAAAATTCTCTGTTTCAGAAATTTCCTGATAATAGATGTGCTAATAATTTACAAATGGACAAAATAGCAGAACACTTTCAATTTGCATGCACAAAGTGAGTTTCTGTGATTGCCTTTTTTGTGAAGGACTGCATTTTCAGGTGTCTCCTTCATTAACGCTTTGGTTTTCACACACATGTTTGAAGCAACAATGTATAAGCCATTAGCATGACTTGTTTTACAGACACACTTCAGCATAAAACCAAAGGTAAAATTATTGATAATGCAAAAAATAAACACATATAATACAAATGTTCATGTGCTTGTCATTTGTTGGTATTTTATTGCTGTCAATATTCTGAGGACACATGCATTCATTCTGCTATGCACACATGACAATAAATGTGAGCTTGAAGTGCAGACATAATAGTGTGAACCTAATTTCTTGTAATCAGATAGTGATTTAAACCATTGGGCAAGCAATAATATAGTCTGATTCCCTTCATTGCCTACTTTAACATGAAAGCTTTTGTTAACCCTATATTCCAGTGTGGTTAGTGATAGGCTTTTATTGCATCTTGGAGAGTTGTAGAAAAGAGAACAAAACTAAATTTATCAGTGATACAACTGAAATGTATTTTTAGAACCGTCCTAAGTGAAAACTTAGTTAAGATACATATTAATTTCAGTTACAATTAGGCTACAGGTTTATTTTTTTGAAATTCTAATTTATTAAGTGTTAGTATCTTAATACATTATTCGTCTGCCTCCTCACTCACTCAATCACTCACTCACGCACATCCGTCCGAAGCCGAATGCGCAGTCGCCTTCTGCGCACGTCTGAAGCCGAATGAGCAGTCGCAGTCGAAAAACCTTACGAGACCGACATCCAACCCCAACATCGCGGCAGGCAGCGGATTTACGGCCGCAAAAATTCAAAGAGAAAGGCGACTTCGATTAAAGCTCTAGAGGCCTGAAAGGCGATTTTGACTACAGCTCGAGGCCTAATTAAGCATTCTGATTCAATTATGCATTCATTCAATACACCTATATCAGGTTTGTGGTGCTTATACTTATTACTATTCCATATTGTACTGGAACATTCATCATTCAATATTATTCTATAGGCCTGGAAAATTCATCAACTAACAGTACAAGCCTGTACAATAATGAGTAAAGTGGTCTACAATCATTACAAAACAACTTCTTCATTACTTATCATTTGTTCTTCATACACTGCTGACACAAACTCCTGCCCGTTTCATCTTACGTTGTCGAAACAGGCTCTTTGTCTAGTCTATAATAAAATAAAACATGTTGCAATAGTTATTGTTTATTTTGATAAATATAATTAAAAGGTGTTTATTTCTTAAACAGAAACCATGAGTTTCTTTCAGTAAGGCTTATTAAGTAAATATGTATTTTTTTTTTTTTTTAAATGTAGCCTCATTCTTTTCTTTCCAATAAAAGTATTCGTTCCATACTTGGTATCAGCACATCCCAGACCAGACCATTATAAAACCTTAATTGAAGCACTTTAAAGAATGTTAACAAGACCAAGGTGTGCTGCATCCACAAATTCATACATGATACAAGCATACATAACTCTGACTTTATTACACCTTTTTTGGACACATGGATATTAATAATAACATCATGCTGTTTTTTTTCTGTTGAAATTAGAAAAAAGTGTAATTGTGAAATGCTTACAGTCAAATTACATTCAACCACCATTATTTGCTGAAGACAAAAAAATGAGAATAAGAACTTTTCTTCCATTTTTGACAAAAGTACATTTAAAAATGTTATATTGGGAAAACAGAACAACACAGAATCGATAAAAGGACCAGTACTTACAAGATCCATACCAAAATGACTATTGAGTCCAGAGTGGACTATTCATATTAAAATTTAATTTCTTAAACTTTTGTACATTCTTGAATACTTATTTACAAAAGTGTTTTTGTATTTAACAGAAATCAGAAAGTAAAGACGAGGACATAGATTTGCCTCCAGTCAAGAGTGAAAAGAAAAAAACAAGGAAAGGAAAGAAGCAGAGCTCTGAAGCTGATGAGGAAGCAGAGCAATTTGACAATGGGATGGAGAATAACACTGAAAAAGCCAAAAAGGTGGCCAAGCAAACGCCTGCTGCCCCTGCTGTTACTCAAGATATTTCAGATGATGAGGATGAAATCAAGTCTACAAAGAAAGGTGCAGGGAACAAAAAAAATCGGAAAAAGGATGCCTCGGACTCTGAAGATGAAGATTACAGTGTTAAAGGGGTCCAGAAAACTGCAGATATTAGGGATTCACCAGGTGAAAGCGATGATGATACAGACAGTTTTTCCAAGAAAGAAAAAAAAAGGGCAAAAGAAGAACCAGAAGCCTAAAGCAGGTGGTAGTACTACCAAGATAGAGAGTGATGGAGAGGATGAAGATGATGTTGGCTCCTTCAAGATTAAGACAGCAGCTCAGAAAAAAGCAGAAAAGAAGGAGCGAGAACGCAAAAAGAAAGAGGAAGAGAAGGCAAAGTTGAAAAAGTTAAAAGAGCAGGAGACAAGTGAACCTACTAAAAAAGAAGATGTGAAGAAAGCAGAAATGGCAGCACCTAAAGCAGAGCCTAAATCAGTGCAGCCTGCTGCTTCTGAGGATAAAGAGGGGGCAGAGGATGCTGGAGGGGAAGGTATCTCTGTTTATTTGACTTGCCATTTTTACAGCAAAAAATGAATATTAATAATGCAACTGAAGTGATCTAAAAAGGCGAAAATGTAATCTTTTGAGAGATAGTAAGAAATATCAATGCAGCACATGTGAAGTTCATTGCTTTTATTAAGCATTGAAATTAAGGAATTTGTCAATAACTTGTGTGATGTTCATGTGTGTGCGCGCCAATAGTTTAACTGAACCATATTGATAAGTGCAAGTCATCATATATAGATATGTCATATATAAATATTCTAAATATTGTTAATTCTAGGTGAATGTTTTAATCAATGCTTTCATACAACTGTCTCAGTTGGCTGACTGTTGGTGTGGGTTTTAACTTTGCATAATCGAACAGTTGAATAGTAGAGTCAAAAACTTGTCATTAAAGTTAAAAAAAAAAAAAAAAAACTTGAAAATAAAATAACTTGAAAATAACTAAGTGCAAAGGGCAAAAGTGCCCACAGATTAAACCTCCTAAAAATACAATTGTTGTACAATTGGCAAAAAGTGTCCCCAGTATTATGCTTAAATAGCAATGATAATGTAATCTCTATGGCTATCTGTGTTGCGCTTATACACAGTTTTAACACTTCAGTTCCACCTAAATTTATGGCTTCTCTCTCTTGCGCCTGACTGATAGCGTAAAATGCTTTTGTTAGTTCAGTAGACTGCTTTTGTTGTATGACCTTTTAGTGTATAGAATGTGTGCACAGTACAAATCCATGTGGATTTTGTTATGGGATTTTAAAATTCGCTTAGGTTGCAATGCCAGCATTGTTTTGAAATTGCGTTTGGGAATTTTTTGTGTTGATCCCTCATATTATAACATTCTGCCATATTTTAAGTCAAGTTATAAAATTCTGTTATGAAATATCTGATAACTGATATTCCATTACCTTATTTTTGTTCCTTTTTACTTATGTGGAAATAATATGATTTGTTATTTACTTAAGTAATATCTTTAGGTAAAGTTAATGTAATTGTGATTACAAAATGAAAATTTCACTTTGAAATAATTTATTCAACAAAAAAATGAAGAGAGATGCCATTTTCATCTGTTGCAAAAGTAAGCATATACACTATTTAGCTGTAATAGCTGGTATACCCCATTGGCACAAGTAACCTCAAGTGCCTGTTTTTTTCATGACTGTCTACATTGAATGGAAGAAAGTTTTTCTAACACTTCTAATTCTGTAAGCATGCAGAATTCTTTCAGAGGAGCCATTTTGGAGGGGTGTTTTGCATGCACAGCCCATTTTAAATACCCCACCCACGCGGTATCTCGATGGTATGCAGACCTGGGCTTGGACTTGGCCATTCAAGGACCTTCCATTTCTTTTCTTTTCAGCAGTTCCTTGGCAGGTTTACAGGTATTTTGAGGGTCATTGTTAGGCTTGGGTAAAAATATTGATTTTTACAAATTAATCATTATTTTTCTTTTAAGCGATTCAATATCGATTTTTAAAGTCTCAAGATCACTCTAGTAGATCTCTGTCTGGCTCTATTACTATGTGTTTATTTTTGCTTATGTTTGTTTTTGGTGTATGATCCCGTATATATTGCTAATGCACCTGTTAAGGCTTTCTACTGAAAAAGAGCTTTACTACCTCGCCCAAAACAGCATGTGCTCCTCAACTGAAGTTAGCTCCTTTGACACTTAAATCAGATGCGTGGACTTATACGGATTCAGACAGTGTGTCAGTAAAGAACAACAGCATAAAAGCAAAGCCATGTGTAGGCTGTGCAACTGAGAAGTTAAGTATTGTGGTAACACAACAAATTTGAGAAATCGCTCATCCTGACGTCACCCAGAAATATCCCAGTCGACATACTAATGAGTAGAAACTAAACAATATATGCTGGAGACGGTGTTTAGCTCCAGTCTTCCATTTAATTCACCCTGTGTCCAAAAAATAACAATCTATAGAGTATTTATCTGTAAAGATATGAGACCCTACACTGTAACTGAAAATGAGGGCTGTCGACAAATGAGGGTTTTATGAAGATCTTAAGCCAAAGCTTTGTCAATTACCTCACATCAGCGGAGAGAATAGCTCTAACTTGGCAACAGCTGGACATCAAGAGTAACAGATTTCTACATGACAATCACGTGTCACTATATTAGAAATGACCTTCACCTGTGGGGAATGTGTTGCAGGCAAGAGTGCTACCTGCCAGTCACACTGGGAGCAACCTCGCTGCCTATATACAGAGCTGCTGAGATTGCTGGTTGTTTGTAAAACCTTTACTAGCATGAGTGAGGACATATTTTCGAGACTGATTAATGTGACTGCTACTCACGAGCAACTGAACATATGTGTAACTTGTAGAATTATAGAAAGACACGAGTCTTCATACTGAATCTTTAATTTCAATAAATTCAGGTTCATTAATGTTCTCTATGAATGGTTAAGTAATTTCTAAAAAAAAAAAAAAAAGCCAGCACTTCACACATATCGATGCATGCTAATTAAATAAAGGTAAAATCAAAACTGAATTGGGACATCAGTGCTAATACCCAGCCCTAGACATTGTCATGTTGCAAGGTTCACTTTTGTTTGAGCTTCAGTCTTCTGACATATGTTCTCACATTGCCCTTAAGCACCCTCTGGTACAATGAAGAATTTATAGTTCACTCTCTGATGGTGAGTTGCCGAAGCCTTAACGCAGCAAAACAGTTCCAAACCAGAACATTCCCACCACCTACATTTATGTCTGGTATCAGGTTCTTCTGGTCAAATGCTTCCTTTTGTTTTTGCCAATCATATTTTTTGATACTGTGGCCAAGTAACTATTTTTGCCTCAACTGCCCTGAGCAAATCTTTTCAGAATGTGCTCCTGCTCTTTGCCTAGGTGTTCATGGGCAAACCTCAGTCTTTCACTGATGTTCTTTCTAAACAGCAAAGGTTTTTTCCTGGCACACCTTCCATCTATATATATATATATAATGCACTAAGCCGCTGACAAGTAGCCACCCATGGAAAGCACGCCGGAAGGGGCGTGGATTCACTAAGCCGCCGACAAGTAAGACGCCCATGGCGCACGCAGGAAGGAGCCATGCCCACCAACTCTAAGACCATTGGATACAACGACGACTCGCAGAACCACGCCCACCAACTCGGACGCGCCGACTCAGAAAAAACGCGTACACATGCACCTCTGAGCCACGTTGACTTTTCGGTTACAACGCACGACCGCGTGCACCATAGCAAACTGTTTTACACGCTACATACAGCAATTCGCATCCGCTACAAACATGCGTCTTCTTATATGGTCCTGCAGGAACACGGAAAACATTTCCCCGCCCACCAACACTCCTTATTCCCCGACCGCCGTCCACCGCATCCGCGACAAACATGCGTCTTTTTAGATGGTCCTGCAGGAACACGGAAGACGTTTCCCCGCCCACCAACACTCCGTTTTCCCCGGCCTGAGTCTACCCTCGCTCTCTAGGCATTCACACTGCCTGCTCATGTGCCCGGATGCAAAAACTCACCGACCACCCAGTTAGTCCCTTTCGTCTGTGCTAGGAGTCCACATGCACCTCTGAGCCACGTTGACTTTTCATTATTCGTTTCGGTTACGACACCCGACCACGTCCACCATCGAAAACCATGGGAAACGAACAACAAAGCCCCGCCCAGAAACTCTACCCCTCCGCCAAATCGAACAGCTCATCAAACGCATACTCGCTTTGGTCTGTGCTGCTGTCCAAATCCAGCTGTGAGCCACGTTGACTGTTCTTTTGCCCTCCATGGCTACGGCTTCAAATGTATTTCATGGAAACAACACTTCTTTCAATGTTATAGAAATTCCTGCATCAGGTAACTGTTTGTTTCTATCAGTCGGGTTTTTTTTGGAAAAATGTCATTGACGAAACTGTTGCTCTCAAACTTCGCAACATGGCTGTTGGCTTTGTTTGCCAACATTGGGATAATGTCGGTGAGGTGGTCACAAACTGCAACAACTCACCACACAAGGACGCCCTGTCTCTCGAGGCATTCACAATGCCGGTAGACAACCATGGGATACGCAGAAAATAGCCATGTCAGTCAGTGCAGATCAGACACCCAGGCAAACAACACTGAATAATCAATAGCTGCAACTACTTTGCCCGCCCCCACTCCTCACCTGAGTCGGTTTCGTCTGTGTTTAGCAGTGTTTCCCAAACTCGGTCCTGGTGAACCCCTGTGGATACAGGGTTTTGTTCCAACCAGATTCCTAATCATTAATGCCGGTGAAACTCATCCGGGATAAGTCGGTTTTTCAAACGCAGCCGTGTAGCAGATTAGTCCAGCAGACTAGCTGGATGTAATAATCCAAAATGAATGTGCGCCCTCGCGCTGAGTGAAAAGCCAATGTATATTGAGTCTAAAAAAACATGATCAGCAAGTCTTTGATAGGCTGCAACAAAATGATGAAAGAACTGGTGCATTTTTTTCACACAAGCTGGGTGGGTGGGTGTTAGTTAATTAGTTACTCAAAGGATTTCAAGATTTAATACGCACAAGCGGTAACACTGTAAAAGCAGCCCAAACCAGAAAAGACGGCTGGCAAAAATTGGCCGACAAATTAAACGCGTGTGCATTGTACTTACTGAAAGCAGCGTTACGGATTTTGCAAATGTTCATTTTTTTCCCCTCTGCTTAAAAAACATTAAAAAAGTGGCGTGATTATGCGCCGTATACTACGCCATGGGTTGGTATGCAGCATGTGAAACAGTTTGTTTGTCACGGATAATTTGCCTTTTACTTTAACATGAAGACAATTTCCTGTTAGATTTGCCTTTGCGATGACAATTAATAAGGCACAGGGCCAAACTTTCAAAGACATGACTAGTGGGTCATACGCTCGCACTGATTACGTCCCTGCCCTTTGTACAGCCCCCTGTACTACCATGGTCGGATGACTTGGTGGATTATATATAGAAAAGCAGCCAAAACCGCAAACAACAATGAAAAGTCTACGTGACTCACACGTGCATGTGGACTGTGCAGAGAGGAAAACGACTCAGGTGACGAGTTGGGGGTGGGCACATGAAATGTTACTTTTCTTGGTGATTTATTACATTACCGATTTTTCAAATGTTAATTTTCTCCCTGTGCTTAAAAATCATTAAAAAAGCGGCCTGATTATGCGGCATATGGTACACCGCGGGTTGGCTAGTGTAGATTTAATTTGTACAGCTTCTTCTGACACAAGCTACCTGTAGGTCCTGTAATGAAATTCTAGGGTTCTTAAGAGACTTCTTTCAGCATCATGTGTTCTGTTCTTGGGCCGAACTTGCTTGTGTAACCTGGCCTGGGCAAGTTACAAGTTGTTTGAAATCTTCTGCACTTGTAGATAATCTTCTAGAGCAGTGGTCCCCAACCTTTTTGACAGCAAGGACCACTTTATTAGATGCAAATTTTTCCACGGACCGGTCGGGGGGTTTGGGGTTAGTTGGGGGGGGGGGGGCAGTTTTATACACAATTTACATAACATTTCTATTATTATTAAAGTTATTAAGCAGTTCGCATATGTTTGCAATCTGAGATTTTTCTTCTTTTTTTGCATATAACAAAGACATATGCTTTACATTTGCCAATCCAACAGATTGCACATCACAAACATTAACACTGCAATCTTTTTTTCGTGTCTGCCGTTTCTATAGGAGGGTGACAATGAGTTAAATTCCAGTGGATGTTTTTCAGATGTTGACAAGCAATAAGCAAAAGGAATCGATGAAAACCACAGACAACAAAAACAGCAAAAAAAAAAAAAAAAAACAGTACGAGGAAAGTTCGAAGAAAGAGATTTTTTTACAGTGTTTCTGTTTGGGGATCGTTGTGCAAACGTGCACAGCTGAGCTACGACCACAGATCTAACTGCTCTGGATGATTCGTTCAAGTATTTCAAGGTCTCTTCGTTGTAATGAAAGCATCTGTTGAATGTACTTCGTAGTAACGTGACTTCTATAGACTCATGTCATATGGGGAAACTGTCGAGACCATAAAAATACTTGGTTGTAATAGTCTCTCACCTCGGTCTCTCTCCTCTCTCTGCACCGCTGCAAAGCCCTGCCCGCCAAGCATTCTGAAAAGTCTGAGTGAGTCGCCGTTGCCGGCAGTTCTCTTGCGGCCCGGCTGTCAGGCGGCTGCGGACCGGGGGTTGGGGACCCCTGTTCTTGAGCATGAAATGATTGATTTCCAGTTGTTTAGAGATCTTTCTAAGTCTATTCTTAGACTCGTAGGCATCTATAACCTTCTCTTTGCTATAGGCATGGGGATAACACACACTTCATCATCCAAAGTACAAAACACACTAAATATCTAAGGTTTAAATAAGTTCCTCCAAGGTCCTCTCTAATGATGTTCTAATCATTTGCACCATATTGTTATTTTATGTATTTGAGGTAGTGACAAATTTTTTAACATGTGAAATTTCCATTTATTATTTTTTAATTATACAATGAACTACAAAATATAAGTATGGCATGATGTTTGTTATTTTATATCACTTTTATCTATAGATGCTGATGCTGTTCAAATTAAGATCAAATCTTGATTCTGTCCATATATGATAAAAAAACAAGTAACATTTTATGAGCTGTACTTAATTTTACACATGTATGTAAATCTGATTAAGAATTCAGAGTTATTGATATTTGGTAATTTTAAATGTTGGTTTGTGTCACATCTGAGGTCACTGCCACCAATAAAAGCACATAGACACCCTTTTCCATGAAGATGGATGCACTTCATGTCTGTTCCCATTTAAACCGGGCACATTCTGTGGAATTTTAGCAAAGTGACAAAACAGTTGAGAAGGGTGCTTTTATTAGTTGTTTGGAAATGGCTCCTATTTAAAAGTCAGACCATAAGTAGTATATAGTTATTGGCATATGATTTTGGGTGACAGATTTAGCTGATGGGAATAATAATATGTATAAAATACTAAAGATAAAATACATGTGAACTTATGGAGCCTGAGGAAAGTGTTGAAGTCATGTGACTGAAAGAACAACTTAAAAAATATACATCTAATGAAACATGAGAAATTGAAACTTGAATCTAGTAGGTGAGTGGGCTGTTACAATTTGATTGTATGATGTTCGTCCTTAACATACATGGTTAAGCAGGTGTTTTTATGTAATTGTATAGTAAGCATGTATAAGTTTTAAAACTGTGTAATGGACTAATGTATCATAGCAATTTAAATAGAACTTTCGTCATATAAAATGTCTGCCACCATGCAGACCAGTTGTTTTTGGCTTGCACAGATTACATATGATTTTTGAAACCACTTTGATAATCACAGCTCTAAACTAATTTGCAGTTTGGCTTTACCCCTCAAAACTCCAATTCACACTGACTAGTTTGCCATAATTTAGCCCTAAGTTGCTGTTAAAGAATCTGTGTATTTGTTTTCACTATATAGGAAGTTCATGGTTATTGCCAATACGTTGCATTTTGTATTTCAGACAGGTAATTCAATTTTAGAATTAAGTTTTACAATACCGTAAAAGGAACATGGCTGAAGTTTCTGTATGTGATACACGATTAGTAGTGAACTGCTGTTTGTTAAAATAAATGATTGTAAAATGTTTACATTTGTCTTGACTGTACAGGGTCTATTGTGTTGTGAACACTGTTAAATTCCTTCAAATAAAAAATAATCTGTGTTAATTGTAGAATTTCAGCTTTTAGAAAAGTATTTAGGGCGGCACGGTGGCGCAGTGGTAGCGCTGCTGCCTCGCAGTTAGGAGACCCGGGTTCGCTTCCCGGGTCCTTCCTGCGTGGAGTTTGCATGTTCTCCCTGTGTCTGCGTGGGTTTCCTCCGGGCGCTCCAGTTTCCTCCCACAGTCCAAAGACATGCAGGTTAGGTGGATTGATGATTCTAAATTGGCCCTAGTGTGTGCTTGGTGTGTGAGTGTGTTTGTGTTTGTCCTGCGGTGGGTTGGCACCCTGCCCAGGATTGGTTACCTGCCTTGTGCCCTGTGTTGGCTGAGATTGGCTCCAGCAGACCCCCGTGACCCTGTGTTCGGATTCAGCGGGTTGGAAAATGGATGGATGGATGGATATTAGATACTCATATTCTAGAATATTCATGTATTCTTAATAAAAAAAAGGACATTTTTTTATATTGGGGTTCCCATGATACTATTTTTGATTAAATTTGCATTCGCAAATTTTAAAACCCCATTCATAAAAACTGACCATTGTATATCTACAAATGTACAATAATTTAAACCATTAATGCTGCTATGCCAGGCATATGCTATACTAGGCTCATTAGCCTTTTAAGGCGACCGACTTTTATCCTCAATTTGTGTGCACTCCATGTGTACATCAGGCATGTAAGTGTAGGGAATGAGAACATCAAAGTGCCCATTCATAACATCTCCCGAAAACCTAAGTTGTTTTTTTTATCCCCTCGAGTGCCTGTCCAAACTTGGAGTGTAGGACTCATAATAATATACTTGAAACTCATAGGGGAACAACACTCCCGCTGCCATTAGCTCAGAAATGGTACCATAAGTTTGAGACTTTGACATTTCAGTGAGATACTGAAGCTCATTTGTATAAGAGATTCCTGACGGCATCATTGTAAATGGCAGAAACCTTGACCAATTACTTAAAACATGTCGTACAATGTCAGCCCGAATCTGTACCGCTAAAGACGGAGTTTCATGCACTAAATAAGCTATAGATGAGAATAAGCAAGCACCATCTCCCCTGATATTTATTACGCGGTGAGGCATTTGTACTCTATCAACATTAATTATTTCCAGAGACATAATTTTGTCTATTTTTTCAGCGCATCGCGCACAAAAGCAAGGGAACGATGGGAGCACAAGAACTCACATCGCGTCGCTTCATACCGCAAGCCGCAAGTAGTAAGTCTGTGATAAGCGGAATACCGCTACGCTTTGCACTCACGGGACGGAAGGACAATTCCGACCGCTTTTATATAGTAAGATAATTGGCTTAGGCATTTGTTACTATACATTTATTTTAAAAGTTTTAATTGCATTTAATTTTTGGAATAGATGATAATGATGGCGAAAAGAAAAAAAAGGACAAGAAGAAGAAAAAAGGTGAGAAGGAGGAAAAAGAGAAGAAAAAAGGTCCCAGTAAAGCTACTGTAAAGGCTATGCAGGAGGCTCTGGCACGAATGAAAGAAGAGGAGGAGAGGGCAAAAAGGGAAGAGGAAGAGCGTTTGCGGAGACTGGAGGAGCAGGAGGCTCAGCGCTTGGAGCAGGTGATGAATTCTTTGTTTTTCTTTATCTTTCACTTCACTATCTTGTATCTTGAAATAGGTCCAATTAAACCCTCTAAAGGAAAAAAAAACTATGGATTTTGGAATTTGTTTAAACTATTTTTATAGTGGTTTTACTACATGTGTTAACTACATTCTTTTAGTTTCTTTATTTTTCAGTAGTGAGGCACATTGTTTAGGGTGTGAGTAGTACTGTAAATAAACATTTTTTTCTTTTTAGCACCTTGTGTTAATGCAATGTAATGTTTCATTTGCCATATTTGGTTTGGTGATCTAAGAACTTTACTTACCAAGTATATGATTATAAAAGTATATTAATTCACTAATCAATATTATGTGTTATGTAAATTTTAAAGTAATGCATATAATAATGTGTGTTTAGTTATTGTCCTTGCATCTGGCCTTCTAAACAAAAGTATTTCTCTTCAAGTCTTTCTGTCCCAAATTTCTAACTCTCTCTTGTGTCTGTGGCCCACCAGCCTGGCAACGCCAGCTAAACCCAACACAGACATGCGTGGAACACAAGTTCACGTCACACAGGTTTTATTTTTCCTTTTTTCACTTGTGGGAAATGCCATCACCGTTCCCCACAAGTATAACACAGTCCCAACACAAGCACAGCACAATACTATACGTCTCTTCTCTTTCTTTCTCCACCTTCACTCCTTGGGTCAAGCTTTGTCGCTCCTCCTCCCGACTCTGGCCTCCTGAGTAGTGGCTGCTGGCTCCTTTTATAATGCACCTGGAAGTGCTCCGGGTGCTTGATTACTCATTTCCGGCAGCACTCCCGGGTGTGGCTGAAGAACTGCCCATAAGGGCTCAGCAGCTCCTGCTGCATCACCCCCTGTCAGCGCCTGTGGATCCCAACAGGGCTGCACCTCACTCCAACTCCCATGCAGCCCTGTACCACACTCCAACTCCCATGCAGCCCTGCAGGAGTCCCAGGCACCACTGCAACCCAGGGGGGTTGCCATCTAGCGTCCTGGGGAAGGTAATGCTCTGGCCCCACTTGCTCCCCCGGTCTTCTCAGCGTGGAGGCACGATACATGTCCTAAGGTGTCTGATTTCTCCAAGAAGGATATCACATAGGCCAAAAGTGACATTTTTATTTGTACATATTTAATCATACTTGTCCTGAAAAGAAGGTTATTTTTATATTGGAGTGCCATTTTTACAAAATGTAGCCCTTAAGACTATAATGGTCTCTCACTCCTATTTGCACATAATGCAGTTTCTCCATTCAAGCATGCTTAATAACACTTATCATTTGAATATAGCAAAGCAGTTTGCACTTATTTAGATTTATTACGAGCATAACAGATCATCTTAGAGCATGTTTCTTGCTTACTGTAGTTTCCTCTGTTAATAGATTTGTTTGGTCTCTCTCTCTCTCTCGGTCTCACTTTTTCTTACTTTTGTTCTCTCCAAATTTCAATGTTTTATACCTTTAAATGTAGTGTTCCTGAGATATGTGAGCCACTTATCATTTTAGAGTCTGAGTTTTACAAAGGTCAGCCATCTCTGTTAAAGTGCATGCACTTGTCTTCCTGTCTCACATTTATTATTGTACCACTACCCTATAAAATCCCACAGCACCCTGCCTTTAAACACAGTTTTCCTTAAGCACAAGTCACTTTTTGTTTTTGGATTCCTCTTTCATAGCAGCACTACATTATATTGTTCGCTGACTCAATCTCTCTCTGTAGCGATTCTCACTAACACTAACTCTTACTGAGTTCTGGTGCTCCTTTATGTTTTGCACTAATTCTTGTGCATTTAGCATCCCTTGTCTCTGGAAAATAGCTCCCTGAGACAGTATGGTCTGCATGAAGATTTAGATTGCATCTCTAGAGTGTATAGAATTATTTCTTGTAGAGAAAAGCCAAGCAAAATGACCCCTTTTATTGGCTAACTAAAAAGATTACAATATGCAAGCTTTCGAGGCAACTCAGGCCCCTTCTTCAGGCAAGATGTACATGCAATGTACATCTTGACTGAAGAAGGGGCCTGAGTTGCCTCGAAAGCTTGCATATTGTAATCTTTTTAGTTAGCCAATAAAAGGGGTCATTTTGCTTGGCTTTTCTCTACATTCATAATGGCTAACACGGTACAACACCCTAGTACTACAGAAATATTTCTTTGAATTTATCATTTAATGTAAGGAAATTTGGGAAGGGGATCTTTCAGGTTAATTTGTGAAATGAAATTTAACTCAGCCATTCATATAATGAATTGTTGTTAAGTATTGAATGGGAGCATGCGTTGATTGCACCAAGCATTTTATAAATCAAATAATTAATAAACCAGCATTTAGTGGTAACAAAAATGAGAATAAGACGATATGACTGAGCTAGATTCTGAGTTTGCCTCTTAGCTCCCAAAGTTAATGCCAAATGTGCGGTATAGGGGTGTTTTTAAAATAAATTTAATGAGCAATATGTATTCTCCACTTTATTTTGCAAACAGGAAAGATTAGAGCAAGAGCGAAAAGAAAGGAAGAAGCAAAAAGAGAAAGAGCGAAAAGAGCGTTTGAAGAAAGAAGGAAAATTACTGACCAAATCTCAAAAAGAGGCTCGTGCCAGAGCTGAAGCCACTTTGAAATTCCGTCAGGCTCAAGGTAATAAGTAACTACATGCTAAGAAGATAGAATTTTAAAATTTTACAAACATTTGACAGTGGCATATATTGGGAATGCTAAGGAAATTGATAGTTGTTTTCTGAGATGCAGCACTCATCATAGCAACCATCCCCAGAAGAACCATTCTCTATTCCAAAGAAGGTTTGTATATTGCTAGCGAAAATGTTTGAAAATTGAGAACTAATGCAATAGTTTCAGCCCCCTATGACCCCGTATTGGGTTAAGCAGGTGTGAGAAATTGGGCTAATGAAGAAAAAAAAAAAAAAAATTGCCACAATTATTGTCATGGGGAGTATCCTATGGTGCCAGTAGTAGAAGGTGCAAGGTTAAAATATTTTTTTAATAAATCTATTTTCTGTTTATAATGATAATGCAAATCACATTTAAATACAATATTATTTAAATTTTTTAGTTATAATGTTGGATGCAAAAAATGGTTAAACAAAAGTTGCTTTATGTGAATGTTGGTTAAAATGCTCAAGTATCATGGCCTATTAGACAAAAACAGTACAGTGATCCCTCCTTGATTGTGGGGGTTGCGTTCCAGAACCCCCCGCGAAAGGTGAAAATCCGCAAAGTAAAAACCATATGTTTATATGGTTATTTTTATATATTTTAAGCCCTTATAAACTCTCCCACACTCTTATAACCATTTCCCACACCATTACACAGCGTAAACCTCCTTATAACGTCCACTTACAACTCGTTTCGTGCCACTGATTAAAGGACAATGCGGCCCGTAGATCTTATATTCTTTTCATCCTCCTTAATATAACGATCCATGGACTCATTGAAGCCGTAATGGCTTCCTACAGCGGTGTAGCTGTTCCCTTCCTTCAACATATCCAAAACATTTACCTTTTCGGCAATCGTTAACATCTTCTGTTGGCGCTTGGGCACGCCCCAAAAGCAGTAGCAGGAACAGATCGTTTTGGAGACATAACGAAGGGCTTCACTATGCACAAAGATAAACACAAAAGAGCACAAAAGCTAACTCTTTACACAGCAAAACACGTTGATGCTGAATGAGCGAGATGAGATGCTGGCTAACGCAAGTGGAATCGAATGCTGCTCTCCGTCGCTGAGCCAATAAGCATCCAGGAACTTAATCGCGTGCTCTGATTGGGTAGCTTCTCAGCCATCCGCCAATAGCATCCCTTGTATGAAATCAACTGGGCAAACCAACTGAGGAAGCATGTGCCAGAAATAAAAAGACCCATTGTCTGCAGAAGTCCGCGAACCAGCGAAAAATCCGTGATATATATTTAGATATACTTACATATAAAATCCGCGATAGAGTGAAGCCGCGAAAGTCGAATCGTGATATAGCGAGGAATTACTGTAACTTTATCTGCTAATTGATAGACTGGATAGACTGGTTTGTGCTTGCCTCACATTTCTAGAGTTCCAGGTTTATATACCATTCAGGGCATTATCTGTTTGGAGTTTGCACCTTTTACCCTTTATCTACATGTGATTTCCTTCCACATTTCAGAGGTCTGCTGTAATGTTCATTAGTACCTCCAAATTATTTCTGTGTTAAGTGTCCAGGAATGGTTCCAGTCTTGCCAGCAAAGACTTAAGACCCTACTATAGTGAACTGAATTAAGCAGAATTGGTAATGGAAGGATATGATTTTTACAGCATTCAACTAAATTAATAAAATAATCAGTGTTGTGTAGTTCAACAATCTGAATTTAGCATGAATACACTAGAATAATAAAGACAGTGTTAAGCTATGTTTCAGCTTTCTACTAACTAATGGAGAAATAAAATGCACTAAATGATTGTTAACATTAGTCAGTATAACCAGATGTACAACATTTCTGACAGACGGTCTTAAGAACCTTAAAAACAAAAAATTTCGGGCAACATAGTTGAACATCATCTGGTCACTGAGTTTAGTCCTCTCATGATCCCTCTGTATGTTCTACCCCTTATTCCTTTAAGTTTTTTTGGCTGCTCTTGCTTTCTTCCTTCCTGATTTCAAAGACATAACGTTTTACATTAGACATTTATGTATAATTGAATAAAATTAGCATTTTAGGAAAAAGCTGTTTCAGAAGGTGAATGGTTAGAATCATGAGTTGATATAAAAATGTACTGAGGCAAAAAGCTCCTTTTAATATAACTAGGCCTCAGAAAGTTAACATGTTAATTTCTGTGATTAATGTAGCCTGTTTTAATGTGTTAAAAAATATTGTCTCATCCAAGGCTGTCAACGAGGCAAGTGTCTCGGGCATTGCTTTGGTCAATGCGGCATTTTGAAAAAAAATTTTTTTTTTTAACATTATGAAACAATTAATACAAATATGTGTGTACCTAAAGAATTACATACACATCCAGTACTGTATTTATATGCTGCCTTTCATTTAAAGGCTGAACATTTCTTATTACGTGGTTCACGATGATATGCCACATGTCAATAGGTAGCATTAGTGTTAATTTTCTTGATTTTTTATATTTATATAGAGATATATATATTGTCAGAAGAACGACCAAAAGACATCGAGAAGGTTTGGGGAAGCCACTCATTTTATCCATTACGGCTGCAAAAGCGATCAAAATTGGCATACATGTTCACACCACCGAGTCCAAAACAGAACTGACTTCCAGGTAGCAAGATGGCAGCTTTAACCCTTTGCGGTCGTTAGGCCAGAAAACTGGCCTTAGTAAAAAGTGCGCTATAGGTCGTCAGGCCACCGCTGGTGGCCCTGCAAGTTTCTGACCGATTTGCACAGTCGCCTGGTCGAGAAAAGTGGCCTGTGTTATTCCTACGTGCTTGAAAAAAATAACTGCTGTAATTATTGGCGTTTTTTCAATAATTAATTACGACTAATGTAGCGTGACGTTGAAAATTAAATACGACTGCAAAGGGTTAAAGGCCAGTAGCGGAAGTGATGTCATCCCGACCGGAACCAGAAGTGACATCAGTGGCTGCCCCAGAGCCGGGTGGGATTTCCCTAGAATGGTCTGCAAAAGATCGAGAGGGAAAATTAGTGCACTCCGCCCCCCCCCCCCGGTCTGGCATGGAACTACCTGTATTTAAGCCCTTTAGCTGTCTCCTAAACACACGTGTGTGACAGGGCCCCCCCCTTAGCCCAGACCCGTCGGGTCGGGCGTCCTGCACTGAGAGGTCGTGAACACGGGAGAGAGTGTCGGCATTGGCGTGTAGAGAACCCTTCCGATGAATGAGCGAAAACTTGTAATGTTGCAAATCGAGGAACCACCTCGTGACTCGCGGGTTAGACTCTTTGTGTAGGGCCATCCACTGTAAAGGGGCATGGTCCGTGACTAGAGTAAACTCCCGACCCAAGAGGTAGTATCTCAACTGTGTGATCGCCCACTTAATCGCAAGAGCCTCCCTCTCCACTGCCGCGTATCTGGTCTCCCGATCCAACAGTTTCCGGCTCAGAAACATGATGGGGTGTTCAGCACCATCGACACTTTGGCTCAGCACTGCTCCTAGGCCTGTGCCCGAAGCGTCCGTCTGGAGAATAAAAGGCCGTGAAAAATCAGGCGCCTTTAACACGGGTGCCGACGTCAGGGCCCTTTTTAAGTCACTGAAGGCTGCCTCTGTCATATCAGTCCATACCACAGTGTTAGGAGCCCTCTTCTTTGTTAAATTAGTCAAGGACACGGCTCTCTCTGAAAAACGTGGTACAAACCGGCGGTAATACCCCGCTAATCCGAGAAATGCCTGGACTTGCTGCTTGGTTCGCGGACGGGGCCATGTCAAAATGGCTTGTATTTTAGAGCACTGTGGCTTCACCGTACCACGACCCACCAGGTAGCCCAAATACTTGGCTTCCTCCAATCCAAAGAAACATTTCTTTGGGTTGATACGAAGACCGGCTTCTCCCAATGTCCATAACACGGCTCCAACCTGCTGTAGGTGTTCCTTCCAGGTGCTGGAATAGATGACGACGTCATCCAGGTAGGCAGCACTATACGTGTTATGGGGGCGGAGCACTTTGTCCACCAGACGCTGGAAAGTTGCAGGAGCCCCATGTAACCCGAATGGAAGGACACGATACTGCCAGTGCCCACTAGGGGTGCTAAACGCGGTTTTACCCTTTGCGGAGTCCATTAAAGGAACCTGCCAGTACCCTTTGGTCATGTCAAGTGTGGTCAAGTATTCTGCCTGTCCAAGCCTCTCAAGGAGGTCGTCCACTCGAGGCATGGGATAAGCATCAAATAGTGAGACCTGATTAAGTCGACGGAAGTCATTGCAAAACCTCCAACTTCCGTCGGGCTTAGGAACCAAGACAATTGGGCTGGACCAGGGACTATGACTCTCCTCTATGACTCCTAGATCCAGCATGCGCTTGATTTCCAGTTCCACTTCTGCTTTCTTTGCCTCGGGAAGACGGTACGGGCGTTCTCGGACTATGACCCCGGGTTCAGTCACTATGTCATGGGCAACCAGAGAAGTCCTTCCGGGGATTTCGTCAACCACCTCCGGGACGGACGAGATAACTATCTCTAGCTCCCGCTTCTGTCGGTTATTTAAATTAGACCCGAAGTTAAGGGTATTACTTTGAGCAAAAAGGGAGCGGTGCTGGCCGGAGGTGGGATCAGGGTCCCGTTCCTTCCACGGTTTCAGCAGGTTCACGTGATATATCCGCTCTCTCTGTCGACGATTGGGTTGTTTCACCAAATAGTCGACGAGCCCCTTTCGCTCTTTAACTTCGTATGGCCCTTGCCAGTGGGCAAGTAGCTTAGAGTGGGAGGTGGGAACCAATACCATGACTCGATCCCCCGGCTGGAACTCCCGGAGTGTCCTGCCACGGTCGTAGTAGTGGGCCTGTGCTGATTGCGCCTCTTGCATGTGACTTTTTAATATGGGTCGAATCTTCGCAAATCTATCGCGTAACTGTGCGATATATTCCAAAATATTAATTGTGGGAAGGGCCTCTCCTTCCCAACCTTCCTTTAGAATGTCCAATATGCCCCGGGGTTGTCGCCCATATAACAATTCAAAGGGTGAGAACCCCGTTGAGGCTTGCGGGACTTCCCGGTAGGCAAAGAGTACGAGGGGGAGGAGCTGATCCCAATTCCTCCCATCCCCGCTGACCACCTTGCGAAGCATCTGTTTGAGAGTCTGATTAAATCTCTCTACTAAACCATCGGTTTGAGGATGATACACCGCGGTTCTCAAGTGCTTTATTTTGAGTAACTTGGCCGTTTCCTTGAACGTCTCCGAGGTAAACGGCGTCCCTTGGTCCGTAAGGACTTCTTTAGGGATTCCAACTCGCGCAAAGACCTCCATTAGTGCCCGTGCGATTGCTTTAGAATTAGCTGAGCACAATGGGACAGCTTCTGGATATCGGGTTGCATAATCTCGTGGATTAGATAGATAGATCTATCTATCTATCTATCTAATCCACGAGGACTAATATATATTTATGTCCTCGGGCCGAGGGTTCCAGGGGTCCCACTATGTTGACCCCTATCCTTTCAAAGGGGACATCAATTAAGGGGAGGGGAACGAGAGGAGCACGGTCCCTCCTAGGAATTTGCCGCAGCTGACATTCCGGGCACGAAACACAGAAGCGGCGAACCTCCTCGTTAATTCCCGGCCAATAAAAACGGAGCTTAATACGCTCTAAAGATTTTTCGGTGCCCAAGTGGCCTCCTAGGAGATGGGCGTGCGCTAACTCACAAACTTGCCGCCGGAAAGTTTGTGGAATTAGCAGCAACTTCCGCACTCCCCCCTCGTGTTCACTGACCCGATATAAAAAGTCATTTTCTAACACTAAGTGGGGTCCTTGTGGCATGGGCTGATTGGTGCGTTGGCCGTTGGCGAGGACTACTACATTCTTCGCAAACTTAAGGGAATCATCATTCCACTGCTCCCTTCTAAATGAGGCCGGTGTTTGTCTGAATTGAAAGCTCAGATCTGAGAGAGGGTCTGGGCTGACCTCAAGGGGCGGAGAGTCGTCCCGCTCTGGTGAGGTGCGGACTGATGACGTATTCGCCCGCGACGGGCCGGGAAGCTCTCCGTCCTCCTCGGGGTTTCCCATATCTCTCTCCACCGGCTGCGTACACGGTGTGGAGACAACCTGAGACGGTGTATTCCCATCGGTTACTAGGCCTAATTTTGAATAAGGCGAGATCAGTACTGCACCGCTTTTAATGTCAGACCAGTCCCGCCCGAGAATCACCGCACACGATGGATTTGGATGTACAGCCACAACGAGTTTTCGTAGTATTCCTCCGTGGCAGATGAAACACCGGGCGGAGTCATAGGCGCGGACATCTCCGTGTACACAGGTAATTCTGGTCTTTGTTTTTAACCACTGTCGCGGTAGTACATATCGGCAATCAACAACAGAAATGTTGCTGCCGGAATCAAATAAGGCTTCTACCTTGTGGCCATTTACTATGACCTCACCTTTATGAGCCAAAGCCAGGGGGTTTGAAAGCGCACACAACCCATCCCTCTCTCTCCACTTACATTCCGCCTCGCCTCCGAGCGAGGACCGCGCCCGCGGGATCGGGGACTCCGATGCAAACTCCGGTGTATGTCGAGAGGGCAGTGTAAGAGGGACGTAATCTCTACGGCTTCTACTTAAGGACCGTTCAGCCCTCTCAAATTGCGAGGCTGCCCTAGATGTTTCTATGAGCTCAATGAGCTCGTTTATATTTGCAAATTCTCCCCAGACCGGCTGGGCGAAATGCTCTGGCAGGCTATTTATGAACAAAAAACAGGTTACTTTTTTCACTACCTGGAAGGTGGTACATTCAGCGGGCCTTAACCAGCCGGCCACCTCTTCCCATAGAAGGTCTAGCTGTTCTTGGGTAGACTGTTCAGGGTTAAACCTCCAGTTTTTAATTTTCTTCACCTGCTGGTCTGGGGAATGTCCACCTTCCTCTGGGACCTTAGCCCCGGTGGAACGGACAGCTCTCTCCTCCGAGAGAGCATAATAAGTCCCCATCGTATCCCCCATAGAGACCAGCCCACGTCTGTGTGTCCCAACGACATTCTCCCTATTCAATTGAGGTGACCCAGAAATAGACAAAGGGAGCGGAGTCTGCACCGGTTCTTTCCGAAACCCGAGACGCACTCCCCACCCGAAAGCTCGGCCCAGGTACTCTCCCACCTGGACATGATTCAGGTCCGGTCCCGTTCTCTTCAGGGATTCCTCCCTCCTGCCGACTACGCCACTGTCAGAAGAACGACCAAAAGACATCGAGAAGGTTTGGGGCAGCCACCCATTTAATCCATTACGGCTGCAAAAGCGATCAAAATTGGCATACATGTTCACACCACCGAGTCCAAAACAGAACTGACTTCCAGGTAGCAAGATGGCAGCTTTAAAGGCCAGTAGCGGAAGTGATGTCATCCCGACCGGAACCAGAAGTGACGTCAGTGGCTGCCCCAGAGCCGGGTGGGATTTCCCTAGAATGGTCTGCAAAAGATCGAGAGGGAAAATTAGTGCACTCCGCCCCCCCCCCCCCGGTCTGGCATGGAACTACCTGTATTTAAGCCCTTTAGCTGTCTCCTAAACACACGTGTGTGACAATATATATATATATATAAATATGTAATATACTGACATAGGTGCAGGGAAGGGGGGGTTTATGGCAGTCCTGGTATAATGCTAGAGAAAAGTTGCAAAGGTAAAAATTGTGCTCTTTAGTTTCATTTCATGTTTCTGTTAAGATCGAATCAGTGTCATATCACATAATTGCTAAATAAGTTTGAGTGACACTAAAACCAAAGTAAGTCTCTTGTACCTGTATTTAACTTTCCAGTCTGCCAGCCAGATTAAAGTGCTGACAGCCATAATAACAAAATTCTATGAAACAGAAGTATAATGATTATCCCTACCCATGATTCAAGTTTGCAGTATCTTTGCTAATTTATGCAAAGAATGCAACATGTGGTGGCATAGTTTTTGTAACTCCAAAAAAATCCCAAGGCACACCATAATTCTGCCAGCCTTAAAAGAATTAAATCTATATATGTGTGCTAAACTGTCTGAAAGAGCAGTACAGTTGGTGCCAAAATAAAGCAGCTTGGAGATTGCCATTTGCAGACACAGCACTTAGTGAGCACTTTTAATACATTTTTCAGCTGCTTCATCTCTCTTTGCCTACTTATACAGGTGGTCCCCTACTCTGCCTTTCTCAACGTCAGAGACTGCTCGTATGCTCACTGTCCCTCAGCTCTGCAAGAGTCATTGGCATACACGACCCCCGACATGTCTCCTGGCTGCTTAAAGTGCTGTCTAGATGCTGTGTCTACAAATTGGCGATCACAGAGCTGCCTATATGCCGGCTTCTGCAGATAGTCCCGTCCTCATTAGACAGGTCTCTGCCACCTGAGGAGCATGTTTCTCTTGGGTCAGGACCCAGGGGCACTACACTGTTATTTCCACAGTGCACCAGTTGAAAAACCCTTCAATAGAGTGTAATTACAAAGTCATGATGGTGATGAACAATTGAGGATAGTATTTATGCAGTTTTAACGCAAGTTTTAATGTGTGCCCATTTAAGAGATGCTTATTCTTTCAGTTAAATCAGTCTTCAGCAGTGCATTCAAAGTCAACAGTCGTTTTGATCCATCAGTTTTTACTTTGACACATCTGTGTCTCATATTTTATGCCAATTTGATAATTAATACATTGGCCTAGTTTTCTTTATGCCTTCTTTGCAACTTGCCATTTACGAAGGCATTCAAATTCAGGTTGTACTTGCTCAAGTAGTATTTTGTCAAAAGTTCAGGTTTAAGGTCATTTTTCAAGTTTAAACTACGCCATTAATTTTTTTAAATTTATTTTCTGTTGGTTCTACATTAAATTTGTGATTCAGTGTGTGTTTACTTCATGATTTATGTATTAATTTTATAATTATGTCCTAATGTTAGATGTGAATAATCACAATTAATTACATACAAGTATGTGATTAACAAAAGAAGCTGTTTAGTATTGTTTATATACCCTTTTCACTGCATGTTTACCTAAAGCAGATGGGATTCATAACTACACTATAGATTTATTTATATTCTTTGTATTTTTTTTAATAAGGTGTCGAAGTGCCATCCAAAGATTCAGTGCCAAAGAAGAAACCGGTATATGTTGACAAGAAGAAAAAGAAAATTCTGCCACATAATCAGGAAGGCAAGATTTTTCTATATGTATTTTTAATGGGTGTGGCATAATGGATAAAAAGAAGCTTCATTAAAAACTAGTATTAGTGACTTGTTTCTTTAGGAGAAGTTTTTACGTAGTTCTAAAACTTCAGATTAAATGGTGATGGGTTTGTGGCATTTTAGTTTGTATTGCTTTTGTTTAAAAGTATAAAATCTTTGCTCTTCACTATTAAGACTAATTGTTATTTATTTGAGAACTCTGTACATAAAGTAATTTACTTGTTGAGCTTAATCATATTGTCATATATGAGAAAACAAACTAGGATATGTGAGTCATATGAAAGAATGGTCATTAGAATAGTCAGACAAGCAAATTTAAGGACAGTAATGGAAAACATGAAAAGTAAAAGCTCAACTTTTCAAAAAGCCTGTAAATCCTGTCATTATTTGTAATGTTACAAACTCAGGTAAAAGGCTCAAGTCAGTGCAGTAAAAGAAAGCAAAGCGGTGATATTGTAGAATGTGCATGGATATATATCATCTGATAGAAGGTATAAAGTAGATGTGGAACTTAAACAAAGGATAATCAATGTGACAGCATGATACCTTCACTGACACCTGTGATCACATTACTATATATAGATGCCCCAGGGTTGCCAACTCAGAGTTCCAAAATTTCCCATTTCTCTGTACAGTACTCCGGGAATGCTTTAATCAGTTGCCACAGCCTTTTCAAAAGTTATTCAAATGGTCTCTTGATAAGGGAGTCATTTTAGAGCTATGCCTAAGAACATCTACTCACAGTTGCATTAACATCTATTCTGGCAAAATGTTCTGAATGAGTCATTTTAAAGCTCCTAGTTGTAGAGGTTAACCCCCATCTTGATCGGCACTCATTTGTCTTTCATGCAGGGGGGTGGGGGTGGGGTGGAAGATGTACTATTGGTCTTGCTAAACAATGCCCTTGAGCATCTGGAACAAAGAAAAAGCTTTAAGATTGTATTTATAGATTTTAGTAGTTCATTTAATACTATTGACCGCATCAATTGTAGGACAAAGTGGGAATTCCTGCTCTGGTGGTCTTTTGGTAGCACTCAAGGCCTGTTAAGACAGCAGATTTAACAGTAGTTACAGAAAAGGCAGGTTTCTTGTGTAATTTGAACTACTTTAATGTGTTAAACTGCTACATTCTCCATATGTTTAAATTCTCTGTTCTGCAGAGCGCTAGTTCTTTTGGCTTAAGCTTAATCAAGCATGCAAAAAACAAAGTCAGACTCCAGTGTCTTATTAAAGGAGCAGATTTGATCATGGGATGAAACAAAATCAGTGCAACAGCTATATGAGGACCTGGCTCTTTAAAAGCTTCATTGAATCCTTAACGATCCCACACACTCATTACATTGTAAATTTAATTTTAGCTCTGTGACATTAAACAGTTATTTATATTTCTAATAAAAACTTTCAGATATAAAATATAATTTGTACCTTTAGTAAGTAAAATGTTTAATGAGAACAGATAACCAGAAAATGTCTGTCAAAAAAAACCCAAAGAAAGAGGGCCCAAGTTTATTTTGCCCAAATGTGCAGTGAGCAAGATGATAAGAAAGGCAAAATAAAAAAAATCCCAAAGGATTACTGTTGGAGAAATATATAAAAATTAGCATCTTGGGATCACCTAGTCTCCAAAACTACCATCAGTTGTCACCACCAAGCCAGTAGATTATTTGTAAGATGTAAGGTTTTCCTGTCATTTAACCACAAACATGAGCACCTGTAGTTTGCTAAATGCTACTGGAACTTTGATTGGAACCATGTTCTATAGTCAGACAAAAGGAAAATTGAACTTTTCGGCAACAAACCACTCAAGATGTGCTTGGTGTAAAACGAAGTATAGCTATACTAAAACGAACTTGATCCCCTCTGTCAAGTATGGTAGACGTTATGTGTTGTTATTGGGCAGTTTTTCCTTTAACAGCCCTGGCAAACTTGGTAGGGTACATGACACCATGAACTCCATAAAATTCCAGGAGATTTTAAATTTTAATCAGGCTGACTGTTCCCAGAAACTAAAACCATATAAATCCAGAAGTATGGCAATTCTCTGATGACAAATTAGAAAATTAATTTGCAGTGGATGTTTTCATAGTATTTTAAATACATTCAGTGACACTCAAATATACACATAAGGCAGCTTCAGATTTGTTTATTACCATCTTTGCTCAACATGCCTACAGTCCCAAGACTTGAAACCAAGGTGTGTCATTAATGAGCAGCAAATTATTAACTAAACCTTAACTCTGAACTTCTAAATTACTGTTCCTAATGCAGAATAATTAACAAAAAATATATCTACTGTTATGGAATTGTTTTAATGATATTTAATATGGAACAAAAAGTATGAATAAATGATCAGTAAAAGTAGCAAATAATATGGCAGATTTGTGTCTTAAACATAAGCTTCTGTGCATATTTAAAGTCAAGGGCTTCACTAATCTAGTATGTAAGCTCTCTCAGATGCTGCTCAATACATTAATAGCATATAAAACTCTACTACTGGTATATCTAATGGATTACCCGTGTGTAGATTAATAGGCCTAATAATTAACTTAAAGCTCTAAAGTAATAAATGTTCTAGAATTTATTCACTAAATTAGAGTAACAGATGTGTGCAAAATGTGCTTTATAATAAATATTTGGCAGTCTGAAGCTTGTGTAGAGTAAAATATAGTGAATGTTTATCATAAATGATGTGTGTTAATTTTGAGTATACATGAAAAAAGGCTGTTGCTTATGATAGATAGATAGATGCTTTATTAATCCCCAAGGGGAAATTCACTAAACACAACAAACTGCATTCTCTGTAGTTCCTGACATTTTTCACCAGCGCAGCCAGTTCATCGATTGTATTTGGTAGTGAGTTCACATTTCCAAGGATCACAGAAGGCATCAAAGGCTTGTATCGCCACTTCCTTGCTAGCTGCTTAGCCTTTAGCTTAGCGCCAGCTCTGCTGCCACGATACGGCCTTCTTACCTCGTCAGGTAAATAGGGAACAACACCAGCACAGGCCTTTGTTCTCAGCGCTAGACGTTGACTACCTGAATAGACGAGTCTCGGTGTGTAAAAATCCATCTCCAAGTAGTAAAATGTGTCCAGGAAACTAGTCCACATAAAATAAAGTGGTAGGAGTGATCAGAGAGATAGAGAAAAAGGTAGAAAGATAAAGAAGATAAAGTCCTACACGGAGCTGCTGGAAAGGCCGCCACTCACAGCAGCGCCTAACTAACAAAAGTAAGTAACACATGATTCAACAAAATGTGTTGATTTACTGGATCAGTAATATAATTTGTTTTCCTTACAGAACAAACAGAGGCGTCATCACCTACTAATGAGACTGAAGAACAGAAGTTGTTGGAACCCACTGTTGATAGAGAAACTCGTCAAGGTACTTTTTTTCTTTTAAGTAATTTTTTGGGGTGTCTGGGTTTTTTGTACGCAAGATGTTAAACATCAGTTTTTACACTGATAGCCATAAATATTAATCAAAAATAATATTGTAGTAACATTTATAAAAAATAAGGAATAAACATTATAATCCATCCATTATCCAACCCGCTGAATCCGAACACAGGGTCACGGGGGTCTGCTGGAGCCAATCCCAGCCAACACAGGGCACAAGGCAGGGAACCAATCCTGGGCAGGGTGCCAACCCACCGCAGGACACACACAAACACACCCACACACCAAGCACACACTAGGGCCAATTTAGAATCACCAATCCACCTAACCTGCATGTCTTTGGACTGTGGGAGGAAACCCACGCAGACACGGGGAGAACATGCAAACTCCACGCAGGGAGGACGCGGGAAACGAACCCGGGTCTCCTAAACATTATAATAAACATTAATACTTAACCCATTTCTCTGAACTGTTTTCAAGCAATGTTTGTTGGTGTGCAACCTGAATAACCACAAGAGTTGAACTGAAGCAGGGCATGTCTTTTGTCCCTAGATTTAAAGTATTTCCTTATCAGACAGAACCAGATGTAAAGAGCTCCATTAGCATATGCCGTTAGCATTCAGGTATCATTAATGTGGCTGGGTATATACTGTAATTTTCTGCACTTTTACATTTTGAAAGCTTTATTTGCACAGAACACACTAAACTATGATAATGCTTATGCTTTCTACCAAAATTTTAATTGAGCATTGCTTTTTATTTTGTAAGAAACACTTTAAATTAAAATCCAGTTTTTTAGCAGTTAGTACTTGACAGAATCTTCAGCATCTGGCAAAACTTCACAGAGTAAAGTTATATTTGACCAAGTGGATATTGACTTTCATGTCTATTTCTTCAGTGGCACTCAGTGTTATTTGATAAGGCAACAGAGATGATGTGTTAAAACTGCTTTTACTATTAATTGCTATACTGTACTACAGTACAGTATTTATATACTACCTATAAAAATTTTATGGAATAAATTTTTCATTTTAAGATTTAACAATTCATATCTCATGGTTCACAACGGCACTAGTGTTCATTTTCTTGATTTATACATACTGACATAGGTGTAGGGGAGTTGGGGGGTGGGGTCCATTTCGTGGTTCTTTAAGAAGATCAAATCAATATCATACCACATAAGTGCCAAATAAGTTATCTTTGAGTGGCATTAAAACCAAAGCAAGTCTCTAGTACCTCTGTTTAACTCGCCAGTCTGCCAACCAGCTTACAGTGCTGACTGCCCTAATATAATGACAAAATTCTATGAAATAGAAGTTAAAATAGTTATCCATACCCATGATTCAAGTTTGTAGTATCTTTGCAAATTTATACAAAGAATGCAACATAGCCATCCAAGTAATTCACGGTTTCAGTTTTAAGCAAGATAGCAGCCACAGAGATATTTTTTAGCATGCCAGGAGCAAAGGTATAGGTAGAGCAGTGTTTTTACATCCATTTTTCTGTGATATCACACTTTTTGTATCCCAAAAAGTCCCAAGGCACACCACGATTCTTCCAACCAGAAAAGCAGTAAATCTATACACATTCTAAACTGTCCAAAAGAGCGGGACAAGGGGTGGCAAAAAAATATTGTAGACACAGTACTTAGTGAGCACTTTGGATGCATTTTCCAGTTGCCTTGTCCCTTTGCCCACTCATACATGTGGTCCTCTCGCTGCTCTTTCTATGCCCACTGTCCATTTGCTTTGCAAGAGCTGCTTGTGAACATGCAACCAGAGAGATGGACCCCTGACATGGCTGCTTAAAGTGCTCTGTAAATGGTGTGTCTGCAAAACGGCGATCACGGAGCAGCTTTTATGTTGGCTTCTCCACGTAGTCCCGTCCTCCTCGGACAGGTCCCGACCACCTGAGGAGTGTGTCTCTCTCAGGTCAGGACCCATGGGCCCTACACTGTTACAATCACAGTGCATCAGTTGAAGAAAAAAATAACTTAAAAACTTGTGTAGAGCATAATTATCAAGTTGTTGATGAGATTATATAATATATATATATATATATATATATATATATATATATATATATATATATATATATATATATATATATATATATATATAAATACAGACACACACCCATACACCTACAATAGAAATATGCATTGAAAATGCGCTGACTGATTTGCCTGAAATTTGGTGACATTGTAGAAAAAAGAAAATTAGCTTACACATGCTTTTTTAATTTGTCCATAAATTTGTTGATTTAGTAATTTTATGATAACTTACATGCTCTGCTCAGCGTTGACAGAGTGCTTTATGCAAATGAAGGACACAGTAGAAGTGATTGACAGCAGCACTAGCCAATAAGGTGGATGGCTGACTGAAAAAAGGTAGTGTCCTGGACCCTGTTGTACTTACATTTGCCATGTATAGGGAGGTGTGAAATGGAAAAGAGAAAATTCAGTGATGCTCAAGCTCTAGTGAGCACTATAAACCTAGTACCTATAGTACCAAACGCTGTGACTCTGACCTTTGCCATTGCTTCGGCAGTAGCAAAATGGCAGAAAGAGAAGAGTAGAAGTGGAGTCCTCAAATCCAAGACAAGGGGGTTAGATGGCATACTTTTCAACTTAACCACTTATGGTCAAGATGTTTCCACTGGTTATGAGGTTTGTTAAATGTACTTTCTTCTAGTAAGCCACATCACAGCATTTCCCATGCAATAAGGGAAAACTGCCCCCAGTTTGTTCAAGGTTAATTAGCATAAGTCAGATTTTGGGGGCATTTTGCCTTTATATGTTAAATTAAAAGTGCTTAAAAGTCTACATTAAGATCATAAAATTTTGTCTACGTCCAACTCTGTATTATTGTATGACAGGAGAAAATGCATTTGTTAAAAAAATATATATACTGCCAATTAAACTAATCATTTACGTTAAGGACTTAGGAGAGCTAGAAGCAAACTACAGTTTATTTGTGTTTGTATACATACTAGTAAATTGCATTGTATTTGCAGATCAAGAAGTTAAAACTTTAAAACCAGAAGCTGATATTGATGACTGGGAAGCAATGGCAAGTGATGAAGAAAAGGCCAAAGGTATTATTCTGTTCAGTTATTATTTCTTATGTGTACCTGCTGATATCATTCTAGAATAAAGCTGATAAATGAGCATTGTCCTTGAATTTTACATCTTACATTATTGAGTGGTCAGTTGAAACTATATACTGTACTTACAAAACATCATCATGGAGATAGTGGCTTATTGTTGAAACTACTTTGCTGAGAATGGTTAATTTACCATCTTGAAATTATATTTTTATACAAAATATCTACAGTTTTCATTTATTTGCAGCCATGATTATTATCAGAGTATATCAGAAGACAACAACATACAGAATCTCCTTAAGGAACAAAGATATTTGTGTAATGTATGAAGTAAAAGTGTATTTTCACTGTAGTTAATGTTGAATTATTGGAATTCATATAGGCTAGTATGTTGGTCTTATATGCCTAATAAGAAAAACACTAGCTCATTCCACTTAATAGTTTTTGAATATTCATTTAAGAAACACAGAAGTATTGTTAAATTGAATTTCACTATTCTGATATAATTCAAATGTATTAAAAATTTTCTTCAAAGGCAAAAAATTTATTTTCAAATTTTAAAGGAACTGTCTTACAAGTATCACTCTCTTCCACTCCTGTTATGAATCAATCCTGAACCTAAAACTTTTGACATACAGTGGAACCCCATAAATACAATTAATCCGTTCCAGACCGTACAAGCTGTATGTAAATATATATACACTGTATATTTTTTTTAAAGATTTGTAAGCACAAAAATAGTTAATTATACCATAGAATGCACAGTGTAATAGTAAAAACTAAATGTAAAAACATTGAATAACACTGAGAGAACCTTGAACAGAGAAAACTAACATTGCAAGAGTTCGCGCTATAGCCTTACGAACCGCTCTCTGTAAACACTTTTTTAAATGAGTTTTAAGCACAGGGAAAAAAATGAACATTTGAAAAATCCATAATTTATACAAAAACTAACCATAAACAACCAGGAAAACTAACCTTGCATGAGTAGAGTTCTGGAATGAAGGAAGTGAGGAGGAACTGGGTGGAGAGGAGATTACAGTTTTGAGGTAAAGTCTGTGACAATGCGGGTTCGCTTCATGCTCCCATCTCGCTTCCGGGAGCCCTTAAACCCGTCACTGTCGGTAATGTTACCGATGAGCATGACAGTGAGGCACTACAATGGAGCAATCGGATGGTGCAAAAAATGCCAAGTGCTTTTATTAAAATCAACAAAACAGCAATCAAAAACAAAGTCCAAATTAAATAAAGTGCAGTGCTTTCAGAATCCTTCAATAAATAAATGATCCCATAAAAACAGAAGTGAAGTGGAGATTAAAATCCAATAGAAAAAAGTCTTCATTAAATACAACGAGGTTAAAACAATGCTCGAAGCAGTCTCTTTAAAAACAAGCCCGGTGCATTCTTTAACTGCCTTCTCGGCCTTACGCAGCCAGCCATCCTTCTTCTGGTCACTCCAGCTCCTCGATCTCTCAGCTGGAGTGACCGCTTCCTTCTGCCCCACAGAGTGTCAGCTAAAACACCCCCGCTTGAGCTCACTGTCCAGCTGCCTGCCTGCGAGCTAGCGCTCACTCCAATAGAAAAAAGTCTTCAATAAATACAACAAGGTTAAAACAATGCTCAAAGCAGTCTCTTTAAAAACAAGCCCGGTGCATTCTTTGCTGTAGCAATCAACCACCACACCCCTCACTGAGCTGCAAGCGTGGCGATTATTTATTTAAAACTGGCCTCTTGATGTGAGCTGTGGACCCGCTGTACCACAAAGTCCCTCTGCGCAATGCACGTCTGACCGAGAACAATGTACTGTACAGGGAGAGACTGAACACGTGCGTAAATCACCGGCGTGTACAAACCGGAAGGGAAACGAAATAGAGCACAAAGAGTTCACAGCGAATGCACAGGGAGAGACTGAACACATGCGGAAATCATCAGCGCATACGAACCGGAAGGGAAACTGGCTTATTCGTTACCCGAGTGTGTGGTCGTGAACAGATGCAAAAGTTTGGTGAACTTTTTGGTCGTAACCCGATTTCTACATGGTCCGAGATGTTCATGACCCAAGGTTCCACTATACTGCTTTTTTATTCTAGAACTTTTGAGCATTTGTTGAACCAAGCAAAAACTGAATTTCTGTCTCATTGAAAATGATGTAAAATATCATATTTTTACTTTTGTTTTTGTTATCATAACTGCTTTAGATTCCGAATTTTAAAGAGCAGTTTCACAGTCAGCAGTGTTCATTTTAACTTCCTAAGTCAACGGACACTTTCAAACAGTCTACGTCTTTGGGTGGCTGCTGACTTCAAGGTGAATTGTGTCACAGCTTTGCTGCAACTATAAACATGGGAATAAATTAACTGAGTTTATTCCTTGTTACCCTTGGCTTGCCTGCAGCATTCAATGTGTATCCTGTGCCGGGAAGCATTAAGTTGGGTCCTGCACACCCTCTTTTTGTCTTCTTGGCTGTGTGTTTATTTATTTATTTATTTTTTTGCTTTTTGCTTAAGCTTTGCTTAAGATTACTGTGTTTCATATTTAAAAATATGATTAAAGGTGAGCAATAAAGCTTACATATATGTGCATTGTCATAAGTGGTGCTTAACACTAGATATAGATAGATAGATAGATAGATAGATAGATACTTTATTAATCCCAATGGGAAATTCACATAGATCATTAGCATGCTGTTTACTAAATAGACACCCAAAGTGGGTGGTTCACTTTCCACTTCCAGTGATTATAAAGAATTAAGAAGGCAAAAAGGGTAGCATGTTGCATTGAATAAAAGGCCAGGGATGTTATTCTTAAGCTATACAGAGCACTTGTGAAGTCTTACCTGCAATAATTAGTTACAATTTTGATACAAAAAAACGTACATTACTACTTGGAAATGTTCAGGATTAAGATTATTGGTTTAATTCAGAACTATGGAATTTGAATCGAAGATTGAAGGAGCTGAATCTTTTTAGTTTACCTAAAAGGAAATATTGACATGGTAGAGCTAGTATGGTGGTCGCTAGCTGTTACTTTAAAATAAGTACATCACCTAGAACACAAGCAGTGATAGAAGCAAGTTAAGGGTGTTTTGCACAAAGGTTCTAACCACAGAAAATGTTGAATAAGATAGCAAATGGTAAAGCAGATGAGACCCTCCAATGTTGACAATGTCACAGATGGGTGAATAGGGAATTAAGGTTTTGGGCTATAATTTTCCATGTGAAGGATAAAATATGCACACATTGTAAAAATATGTATTGTTTGAATGAGATGACCTTTAATATGCTGGTTAATTTTGTAAAGTGTTTTTTTTTAATTTCATTTAATCTTCCCTACAGAGGTTAAGAAGGTACACATTGAGGTAAAAGAAAATGCTGGAGTGGAAGTAGATCAGGGGAAAGATGAGGAAGAAGAGGAAAGTGAGGAGGATGTAGATGATGAGGATGATGATGAGGAGGAGGAGGAGGAAGAAGATGAAGAGGAAGGAGAGGAGGATGATGAGGAAGAGGATGATAAGGGGGCAGATAAGAGCATAGATGGAAAAGATCAAAAACAACAACTAGCAATTTCAAAAAAAGAAAAAATACCAAGTAAAGATTTTAGCTCTAGTTCAGAAACAGAGAGTGATTCAGACGATGGACGCACTAAAGAGGAGCAACTCTACGACAGAGCCAAGAGGCGTATAGAAGTAAGCTTGGTTTTTCTTACTGTGAGTTAACTACTTCTTGACAAATTGTTTTGATTCATGTAAAATCTCAAATTACCACATTGAAAAATGTGTTATAATCAAAATGTAATTGTTATATTACACATGTCAGCAATAGGCAGCATTAATTGATACCAAAATATAATCTAATGTTAAAGCCTAAGTTTATAGTTATTGTTTAACCATTTTCTATGCAGTTTATTTGCATTTGTTTGCTGACCAGTTTCATAATATTTTATAGGTATGGTAAAGCACAATGGCATATTAGTTGACATTGCTGTTTGATGTACTGGTGTAACTGGCTGAAGTTCAGTTTAGTCACAGAAAGACAAATATATTTGAAATAATTGGAAGTTCCAGATTTGCTTGGTGTATGCACCCTGTGTGAGTTTGTTTCCTGCCTTGCACCTAGGTGGGCTGAGGTGGCCATGGTTCCCTGCAACCTTGAGCTGAATGGATAGTTTTGAAGAGTTGATAAATAAATTTTACCAACTAGGCTGGACAAATATTAAATTTAAGTTGTATTGTCAAATGGGTAGCAGTTTCCTCTTTCTTGTCATGCATGAAAAGAAATTAACTAATTCTTGCTTTTATTTACTCTTGTAAGTTTATTTTTGGATGATACAAGTGCAGAGGCAGATGTGGTTTGCCATATAGCCTCCATTCATTCTGTTATTTTACCATTTAAAATTATAGCCTTTAAAGTGTAGTTTTTAATTTTTTTCTTTTTTTCTGATCATATATATATTTATTTATATGATTTATTTTTTTACTAAGCAATTAAACTACTAAGAGTTATTCATGAATTAAGTATACTGACTTTAAACATGTACTGCTTCAAGAATCTGGTGACTAGTTGAAAGGCAGGCTGTCTTTTTGCACTTAGTGCTTTAGCCTGGTATGTTTACTATATATGTTATAATCATTATTGAATGTCTGGTTATGTTAGGGATCCTTGTTATTATTTTAACTTTTGCAAACATAAGATGCATTACCAAGCAAATAGGTTTTAGCAAACTGTAGTTTGCTGGTATAGTCTGATGCTTTATACAATAGCGTACAGTTAGTGTGTAGAATAAAATTATAGTTTCAAATAAATGTTGTTCTAATTGAATTTGATTGGTGTGTTTTTGTACCATAATTTTTCCAATTTATTTTATTTTTAAGAAACGCCGTGCTGAAAATTTAAAGAATGTTAACCAAGAGAAACTACGTGCTCCAGTCATTTGTGTCCTAGGACATGTTGATACAGGAAAAACCAAGATCTTAGATAAGGTACATGAGATGCTTATATTTCTTAATATCTGCTGTAGAGCAGATTCTGCCTAGAAACTGTAAGACTTTTTAGTTTATTTTTTATGAAGATATTCATTGATTTATAGTCTCTTCTTTTCTTTGATAGTAAGGGTTGACAAATTTTAAGTTAAGACCATTCAGTAGTTAAATTGGCTGTGATTGTAATGATCCTCATAGAAATCCTGCTTAATGATGAATTTAATGGGTGTGGAGAGCAAAGTGAGTATGACTTTGCTCAGATTATAAGAATGTTAGAAAGCAGCACTGCTGTTGTTGACCTTTTAAGGAGTACTCCACCTAAAAAGGATCATTTTTTTTATGATTTACTTACCATGTCTTGGTTGTGGTGATGGATGAGAAAAAAAATTAATTATGTTTTCACAGAGAACAGAAATATCAGTATCTGCTACAATGGTGGTAAGCTGGGGGCCAACACAGAACAATAGTAAACAATATTAAAACAACCATGAAAATAATCTCAAATTACTCATGCTATGATGTATTTTTGGGTGGAGTATTTCTTTAAGGGAACACAACATTAGAAGAGTATTTTTTCCTCTCTGTGAAAGTTGCATTTTCCATTAGATATAAGCTTTTCCTGACAAGTCCTCTTTTGAAATGAATCAAGTGTTTTAAGTGTTGTTTTATGTTCTCTCAGCTACGGCATACACATGTACAGGACAGTGAAGCAGGAGGTATCACTCAGCAGATTGGTGCTACCAATGTTCCTCTAGAAACAGTGATTGAGCAGACCAAGATGGTGAAAAATGTAAGTTTTTACATTTATTTATAATTGACACAATGTGGTATTTTAGTGTCCCAAATATTTGAACTTTTTTTTTTTATTAGATTCTATTTTTCCTATTATAATTGTGGGTAGAACTTAGACAATGCATTGGTGTCTTTATGGAAGTGTGATTAGAGTTCATTACAGTTGTGGTCAGTACTGTATTATTGGTACCTTTTCATTTTGTCTATATCATACTGTATATCATAAACAGTGAAAGGACTGGAAATGTACCATCATATTTAATAGGAGGTCCAAAGTTAGGAAAATAGCACCTGGACATTATCAAATGCGACTTTCCTTAATACTAGGTTAATTAAATAATAATATATAACCTTTTTCATTGATGATAGCCTCCAAGTGTTTTTCTACCTTTCTGAGGGTAGTTTCAGTCATTTAGTTGACATTTGTTCTAGCTCTTGAATGTTTTCAGAATTCCTTTTACCAATTGCAGATTTTATCCATTGCCAAAGGTTTTTAGGACTCGCTGTTGGCCAGTTTGAGTCATTTTTTCCTTCCCTTTTTAACCATTCTTTTAGGTCACTGTCCCGTTGAAGGAACCATGATCTTAGACTACTTTTGGCTATTCTTCTGACACTAGATAGTGTAGTCTACTCTAAAATGTCCAGATAATCCAGGTCCAACAAATATTATAGAACCTCTGCCATATTTATATAACATATAAATATAACAGTAGGTAGGGGATACTTTTATTTGTAAAATTCATTTCATTACACAGAGCTCTGTTTAGTTTCATCATCCCTCTGAAGCATTTTCTTTAGGAGGATTTTGGTTTTTCTAGGTATGTTTGGGCAAAGGTCAGTTGTGCCTTGTTACACATGACAATCTCCGAAAGACAGCATTTTGATTTAGTCTGTGGCATATGGTACAAGTTGATACAGTTACTCAAGATTGCTCCAGGTCTATCTTTAAGCTCTGTGGGTGCTTACATGGTGTTTTTTCAACAGTTTGCTCCGACCTTTGAAGACTTTTTTTAATCAACTTGAGCAGCGAACCTCTTAAAACTTTGGTAAATTTTGGAAGCAGGAATGCCTAATCTTTGGACATTACCTTTTACATTTGGTTAGATAGTAATCATTTTTCTCGTGGTCTCGGATAGCTCTCTATAAGGCAAATAAGGCAAGTGCCCTTTTTATAAGTATTAAATCTGTCATGCTTTAGTTAATTCATGTCATGTGAGTACTGGCAATTTATTGAAGGTGAGTCTCATTTCATTGCAATTCAGAATGATTTGAATTATTCAAAAGGGTAGCAATAATTGTTCTTTGACAATTTTTCAGCTTTTATGCAATTTCCACATGTATACTTTTTAAAATTGTAATCATTTGCTTCTGTGCTGCTATCCTTAAACAAATAAATACAGTAATCCCTCCTCCATCATGGGGGTTGCGTTCCAGAGCCACCCGCGAAATAAGAAAATCCGCGAAGTAGAAACCATATGTTTATATGGTTATTTTTATATTGTCATGCTTGGGTCACAGATTTGCGCAGAAACACAGGAGGTTGTAGAGAGACAGGAACGTTATTCAAACACTGCAAACAAACATTTGTCTCTTTTTCAAAAGTTTAAACTGTGCTCCATGACAAGACAGAGGTGACAGTTCCGTCTCACAATTAAAAGAATGCAAACATATCTTCCTCTTCAAAGGAGTGCGCGTCAGGAGCAGTGACTGTCAGAGAGATAGAGAAAAGCAAACAAATCAATAGGGCTGTTTGGCTTTTAAGTATGCGAAGCACGCGGCACAAAGCTGTTGAAGGCGGCAGCTCACACCCCCTCTGTCAGGAGCAGGGAGAGAGATAGAGAGAGACAGAGGAAAACAAACAGTGAAAAATCAATAATGCCCTTTGAGCTTTTAAGTATGCGAAGCACCGTGCAGCATGTCGCTTCAGGAAGCAGCTGCACAGAAGGTAGCAACGTGAAGATAATCTTTCAGCATTTTTAGACGAGCGTCTGTATCGTCTAGGTGTGCAAACAGCCCCCCTGCTCAATCCCCCTACGTCAGGATCAGAGAAAGTCAGCGCAAGAGAGAGAGAAAAGTAAGCTGGGTAGCTTCTCAGCCATCTGCCAATAGCGTCCCTTGTATGAAATCAACTGGGCAAACCAACTGAGGAAGCATGTACCAGAAATTAAAAGACCCATTGTCCTCAGAAATCCGCGAACCAGCAAAAAATCCGCGATATATATTTAAATATGCTTACATATAAAATCCGCGATGGAGTGAAGCCGCGAAAGGCGAAGCGCGATATAGCGAGGGATTACTGTATATATAGACCAAAGCTGCTTTACTTTCTTTTTCTTTTTTTTTTTTTTTTTCAGGAGATATTGTATTTGATAAAATGTTAGGGTGCCAATAGTAGTGACCACACCTGCAATATTCGAAACCAGTTATGGTTTGTAAGCACTTTGTGACTTACCTGTTATGAAGTTCAGTCAAATAATATTATTCAGAAAACGTTATAAACTCACGATAATGATAATATAGAAGCTGGTGTTTCATAGATACCATCTTACACTTAATACTTCTTAGAGTATAATCTAAAAATCAGTGTATATTATTATTTTCTTAGATGGTGTTGAGAATTTCAGAATATGTGATTTGATATTTCTTAATTGAAACTGCACCAAGCCAGCTTAACAATTAAAGAAAAATATGTTAGAGTATCTCACATCATGTACCAGACCTACTTTCAGCTTTATTTGTGCGTATTTCTAATACAAGTATCAGACAATTAAACGCACCAGAAGCTGAAGCTTTTTTTTTTTTTTTTTAATTACATTGCAGGTCAGACAGTAATGTAATGATCAAGAAAACTAAGGAACACAGAGTGGTTAAGGAAGGTGTGTGTGACACCTTTTATTCATCAATTTTTCAAGGCAGTATTCAGTTTACAGTGTTGTGTAATATGTAGAAGAGATCCCACAAAAAATATTACACTGTTTGGTTCCCTGAATTGTAGTTTCTGCTGACATTTTTCTGAATCATGTGTATGATTTCAAAAAGTTGTTTATCATGGCTGATAATTATTGCAGTTCCAGTGTTGCTTTTAAACTGTAATAGAATGCTGATAGGCATGGTATATTTATATCTAATGATATTTTTATTCTAATTTAATTAAATTTCTTTGATTTGGTTATGCTTGTTTAGTTTGACAGAGAGAATATCAAGATTCCAGGGATGCTAATCATTGATACTCCAGGTCATGAGTCTTTCAGGTAAAACGTATCATCTATGATGAGTAGTGTATGTTTTATTTAAATTTATATTATTTTATTTAAATTAAAAATGTTTTTCAAATTTCCCACATGGTTCATCAGTTTAAAAGAATCATAATCTTGCTTTCTGATTATAATTGTGTTGGTATTGTACTACATTCCTACTTGCATGTCTGATTCAGCTCTGGACAGAGTGTCAAGTCGTTTGCAGGGCACACTTTTGCATACACTCAGAGTCACACAAGACTAATTTGGAATCGCCGATTAACCTAACAAAGCATGTCTTTGGAAATGTGGGAGAAAAGCCCACTGAGACATGGCAGAAGCTACACAATATGTAGAATTCTAAACTCTGGATCTGTGAGGGCCAGTACTAACTACTGCACCATCTTGCTGCCAATAAATTGTGGTGTGCCTGTCTGTATCTAAACATCATAATAATATCCTTCTGACATGCTACTTTGTCTTTGTTGCTAGTGACAAGTTATTTTATTCAGGAAGGTATGTTAATGTACAACCCCAATTCCAATGAAGTTGGGACATTGTGTAAAACGTAAATGAAAACAGAATACAATGATTTGCAAATCCTTTTCAACCTATATTCAATTGAATACACTACGAAGACAAGATATCGAATGTTCAAACTGATAAACTTTATTGTTGTTTCGCAAATCTTCACTCATTTTGAATTTGATGCCAATTGGGGTTATAAATTAGAAAATTCTTCCATGTTTTTTTATTTTTTTTTTTTTTATTGTTTCAGGTATATGTTTCAGTAGCAATTTGCTTGTCCATGTAAAGCATGGTATACGTGATAAATCTGCTATTTTCTTTGTTTTCTAGTAATTTGAGGAATCGTGGAAGTTCTCTTTGTGATATTGCTATCCTGGTGGTGGATATTATGCATGGCCTGGAGCCTCAGACCATTGAATCAATAAACCTGCTAAAGGAAAAAAAGTGTCCTTTCATTGTTGCACTTAATAAGGTTGGTCTTTTTTGTATTCATATTCACTCATTTATCAAACAAGTCTATACACTGAAAGAATTATGGAATTCCCTTTGAGTATTTAATTAATTATACAGCAGAGTAAAGTTTATTCATAGACTAACTTACAGACTCTGTCATTTACATTTAACATTCAGTTGCTGCTAGTCCATTTTTATTTTCAGGTCACTTTATTTTTATATGGTACACTGTTAATTTATAGATGAGACCTTTGCTCTACACAATTACAAATACAATATTACTAAACTAAACACTTTCATATATGTATAAGTATGTGTTTACATTATTATTTTTATTTGCAATATTTTAGGTTCTTAAAGCTACAGATAATAATATTATAAGTAATTAGCTATTGTTCTAAGTTTTGATGGAGCATTATGACGGTTTGGTGATTAGGTTGTGATGGTAACATGGAGGGCTTTCTTGATTAAAGTGACATTGATGGCAATTGCCACCACAGAACACTGAAAAGAAAAATGTAAACGGAAGGATTTAGTAATCACATACAGCATAATTTTAAAAAAGTGCAGCTTTTAAAGTCATATATTTCACATTGACCATATTTCATAGAAAAATATTTACAAAAATAGGCAAATGTAATAACTAAATTGGTTAAATAACCAAGTGAAATATTAATAATGCCTGTTTGCATTACAGCACCAGTTATATCTCAAAATTAAGTTACAGTGAAGGCATCTTGCTACTTCTGACACCACTTTATTAGGTTTTAGAAATGCACTTGTTTTTTTAGCAGGTATTTTTCTAAATGATCTCATCTATCTATCTATCTATCTATCCATCCATCCATCCATCCATCCATCCATCCATCCATCCATCCATCCATCCATCCATCCATCCATCCATCCATCCATCCATCCATCCATCCATCCATCCATCCATCCATCCATCCATCCATCTTCTGGTTCGTCCTGCTTCCACTTCAAAACCGGTCCTGCCCACACACATCTAACACAGCATTTCTTGATTCCTATTCGTCCTCTTCTAAACCCTTCCCCACGCTGCCTGGACAGTTGTATGTTTTTGACACAGCGCAAGCTTCTGAAGTACGCTTACAAAATAAAGCAAACTCTGCATGCAGTGGAAATTTACTTCACCAGCTAGATTCCATGCTCAGAACCATCAGCCCCTTCGCTAAATCATACTTTCTCTTCTGGTTCGTCCTTTTTCCACTTCAAAACCGGTCCCGCCCACACGCAGCCGACACGGCATTTCTCGAATCCTATTCGTCCTCTTCCAAACCCTTCCCCACACTGCCTGGATAGTTGTATGTTTTTGACACAGCGCAAGCTACTGAAGTACGCTTACAATATAAAGCAAACTCTGCATGCAGCGAAAATTTACTTCTCCAGCTAGATTCTATGCTCAGAACCATCAACCCCTTCGCTAAATCATACAAACACATGCATGAAATTGCTCAGGCCAATCCAAGAGCATCTGTACGAATGGTTTTCATGGAAAACCCTAGGCAAGATTTACAACGATACAATGCCCCGACATGTCACACTGATGTTTCAGCGATTTTCGTCAGAGAAGATGGTGAACCTCCTGCCGAAAGGGACATTTGCATCTATCCCATAGGCAGCTCCTGTAAACAGATTTCCACGCTCAATATGAATTGCAATCCTGTGGTTTACCCACTTTTCTTCCCTTAAGGAGACATCGGCTGGTACAAAGATTTACAACATGTTCAAGATAAAAGAACCACCAAGCGAATAAGGCTTACTCAATGTCAATTTTACGCGTACAGATTAGCAATGAGGAATACATTTAGTATTTTGCAGTCCAGCGGCAAACTATTCTAACTAGTTTGCATAACAGGAGAAGGTGGGAGCGAAGGATGCCATCTATATGCTACATCGATCCCTCTCTCACTTGGACAGAGGCAGTGGTGCTGTAAGAATTATGTTTCTAGACTTCTCTAACGCCTTCAACACAATCCAACCTCTGTACCTTAGGGACAAGCTGACAGAGATGGGAGTAGATTCATACCTGGTGGCATGAATCGTGGACTATCTTAAAGACAGACCTCAGTATGTGCGTCTTGGGAACTGCAGGTCTGACATTGTGGTCAGCAACACAGGAGCGCCACAAGGGACTGTACTTTCTCCGATCCTGTTCAGCCTATATATATCGGACTTCCAACACAACTCGGAGTCCTGCCACATGCAAAAGTTAGCTGACGACACTGCTATCGTGGGCTGCATCAGGAGTGGGCAGGAGGAGGAGTATAGAGACCTAATCAAGGACTTTGTTAAATGGTGCGACTCAAACCAGCTACACCTGAACACCAGCAAAACCAAGGAGCTGGTGGTGGTTTTTAGGAGGCCCAGACCCCTCATGGACCCCGTGATCATCAGAGATGACTGTGTGCAAATGGTGCAGACCTATAAATTCCTGGGAGTGCAGCTGGATGATAAATTAGACTGGACTGCCAATACTGATGCTCTGTGTAAGAAAGGACAGAGCCGGTTATACTTCCTTAGAAGGCTGGCATCCTTCAACATCTGCAATAAGATGCTGCAGATGTTCTATCAGACTGTTATGGTGAGCGCCGTCTTCTACGCGGTGGTGTGCTGGGGAGGCAGCATTAAGAAGAAAGACGCCTCACGCCTGGACAAACTGGCGAGGAAGGCAGGCTCTGTTGTTGGCATGGAGCTGGACAGTTTGACATCTGTGGCAGAGCGACGGGCTCTCAGCAGGCTCCTATCAGTTATGGAAAATCCACTGCATCCACTAAACGGCGTCATCTCTAGACAGAAGAGCAGCTTCAGCGACAGACTGCTATCACTGTCCTGCTCCACTGACAGACTGAGAAGATCGTTCCTCCCCCAAACTATGCGACTCTTCAATTCCACCCGGGGCGGTAAATGTTAACATTATATAAAGTTATTGTCTGTTTTTACCTGCATTACTATCAATCTTTAATATTGTTTTTTGTATCAGTAAGGTGCTGCTGGAGTATGTGAATTTCCGCCTGGGATTAATAAAGTCTATCTATCTATCTATCCATCCATCCATCCCATCGTAGATGCATATGTTAAAACAGAGGGTGCGTGTCTCAACTATCTCAGATTACATCAACAAGATCTGCGCGTGGAACAATACAAAGGACTATCAGATGCACTGCAAGCAAACGCTGAAAATAACAACGTATGTGTAGGCAAAATGATCATATTACCGTCCACATTTCCAGGAAGTCCAAGATACATGCAACAAAACTATTGGGATGCCATGGCCGTAGTACATAAATTCGGAAAGCCTGATTTATTTATCACTTTCACATGTAATCCTGCTTGGCCGGAAATTCTACATGCACTGTCGGATACCCAAAGACCGGAGCACAGACCTGATATTGTAGTACAAGTCTTTTGGATTAATCTTAAGGAATTACTTAGAGACATTCTACAACAACATCTTTTTGGGGTTGTTATTGTTTTCTAGGGTTAGATCTTTCGACTCATTATCTCTCATCTCCACCAAAACTCCTATTCACAACTGCATCTTTCAAGAAGTATTTATTTCTTCTTGATTTTTGAATTCCTTTCTTACCGTTTTCCATTCCTATTCTTACACTGCTGTATGCTACGGCGGGCGTCGGCTAGTTTTAATTAAAGGAAGATGTTAATGAATGTATGGAGATGCTTAAAACAACACTACTTACGATGTTTTTTGCTGCTGTTACTCTCTCTAGGACTGGGAAAGTTAACACGTTAATTTTTGCGTTTTATGTGGCATGTTTAACGTGTTAAGAAGTATTGTCACATCCATTGCCGGCAACAAGGCAAACGCCTCAGACAGCACTTTGGTCATGGTGACATTTTCGTGTAATTGTTTTTCTTCACATTATGAAACAACAGCTACTAATATGTGGATGAAACACCTCAGTGGGAGGAGGAGGTCCCAGAAGAAGGGGTAGAAGGTGCTAGAAAGTGTGCTTGTTTTGTCGGCACTGGGGACGGAGTAAAGTAAAGCTATCTAAGAACAGTACTTATTTTGAAAAGAAAAACATGCTAAGCTTTTTATGTTACTTTCCCGGTGTTCTAATTTACCAATACAGTTAACAGATTGAAGAAATGATCCTGTGTTTTCTTGTCTTTTTATTAGATTGATAGGTTGTATGACTGGAAAAAGAGCCCAGAAACTGATGTGGTTGCTACTCTGAAAAAACAAAAGAAAAATACAAAGGATGAGTTTGATGAAAGAGCCAAATCTATCATTGTGGAGTTTGCTCAGCAGGTGAAAAGGCTTTATTTTATTATGCTAATTTTCTATTCATATTCATGACCTTGATTTAATTAAAGAACATAGTGATTTCCAAACAAAGCCCAACACTAGAATACATTTAAAATGGAATTTTTTTTTAATAACATTATCAAACCTGAACTGCATTAAGCAGATTTTATAATGTACCAGAGCATATTCTAGGTGCAAAGCAAGAACCAGCTAAGAACAGGGTACTAGTCCATTACTGGGCCCCCTTGTATTTGTAAACGTAATGTAAATGTCTTCAGGATGTGGGAGGAAAACCGGAGAACCCAACAGAAACAAAGACATAGAAACATGCAAACTCTATCCAGACAATAAGCAGATGAGAATTCAACCCAGACTGCAGCAGTACTAACCCCTACATTACCCTGTTTATGTAATAAACACATTCAAATATTTGAAAGTATGAACATTTAAGTAAACTAAAAATTCCAATACTTTTAGAGGTGTAACAGTAATTAACTGTTTTGAATGAATTAGGGCAGAGTGGTGTCTCTGAGGCTAGGGAGCCCAAATAAGCTTGTTTTAGCTTTCATAGATTGTAGCTGAAGTGATGAAACAATTGCATTGACTGATGTGCAATTGTTAGCTATTGGTTATGAAAGTTCTGTGGCTAATTGTAGTTCAGATTTCTATTTAAACAAAGTTTTTCAAAGAAGTTCTGATGGAGATTTAAAATCTGTGTTAAAGTCTTAAGCTAAATTTATTGGCTACATCTGACTGTGATGGATAATGGCACTTTCAGATAAATTTAGTGTTAGGGAAATATAAAATCCTTGTGATCTCCTGACAATGTTGTGTGAGGTTATTTTAAATGTAATTTGAAGTCCCGAGTACACGTTTATTCACTATATGTAAAAATCTGTCATTGAGGGGAAGCTTAGTTCCTCTTTCATTCATTTCTACACAAGTTGCTTTTTTTTTTTTTTTTAAACTTTACACTCGCAAAAACATCATGTCACTTTACCTGCTATGATTTTGATGAGAAGGGGGAGTAATAAGCTTCTGTGACAGTTTTGTGCATGTCATGGATGTTGAATGAGTAAATGTATCATTTTAAAAATAAGCAATCTGAAATAATTTCCCTTACGGTAAATTTGAAAACGTAAATTAGTCTATAATTAAAGTTTCACATAATGTTTTTCTGTCTTAAGGCAAGCAAGTCTGAAAATTCTTTAGTGGTTTTTATCAGAAGGTTTTAAAATTTCTAAACTTTGTACATCATGCTGTATTCAGTGTATATCAATACGAAAGTAATTTTTCTGACAAATTTCCTTGAACAATAATTGTGAGCCATGTTGTTTCATACAGACAGACAGACATTTTGCCTGCAGTAGGTACTTTTCACAGTATAGTCAGTGCAGCTAAAAAAGAGATTATGAATTAATTAATGAAATTAACAAGCTGGGAGTAGATAATGGATGGTACTAATTAAACATAACAGTAATAAACTGTGTAAATTACTATCTTGTACAAGGTAGTGGTGCAAATGTTTGTTTTCAAGCAAACATTTTAAAACAAAATAAGACATTAGCCATATGGAAAATATTGCAAGGGAAGTAAGAAAAATATACAGGAACTGTTTTATTGTAGCATAAGAAGTACAGTGGTCCTAAACCCCCAACCGTTTGCTGGGATTAGAGTTGGCATAGTGAGAAGATGGCCGATGTGTAAATTTTGAACAACCAGTTAAACTTCCCTCCAAATGGGTGAGTATGAATTAGATAAACTTTATGTAAGCTCAGATCACTGAAGACAGGATTTTGTCACATGTAAAAAATATCACATAAGTAGGAGAATGTTAAAATAATGTGTAAACCAATGATTCCATGTCAGAATATTTTCTTACTAAAAAGGATGTAAAAACAATACCTTCTTTAACTGAGGTAGAAGTATTAATGTACATAAGCAGAAATGACGTTGACTGAAGATACAAGCATGGTAACAGTAGTTCAGAGTCTTTTAATGATTGAATATGATGCTAAATCTTGAAACTTTACTAAGCATTCCACCTTTGCAGTAGTTTCTTAAGACTGTCGATATTTTAAGAAGCACTCTACTAATAGCAGGACTTTGCTGTGTGATAAGTTACACAGATAAATGAAGATACTGCTAAAATGTGATCTGCTTAGTCCTGGGAGGTATACGGGTTCATACCGAAAACCTTTTTTTTTATTTTTGTTATGATAGGGATTTTTCTTATACTGCAATACCGGTTTAAATAGCCTAAACAATGTTTGGAACATGGCGCAGCGGGAAACTGCGGGGGACTTTTTTCACTGCTACACCGCTGAACACGCATGCAATGGAGAACATGCGTTAGTGGAGATACTGAGCGGTGAAAATGGATGGAGAACATTCTGAAACTGAAGCTGTAGCAGATGATAAAGTTGAACATGATGACACAGAAAAACTTTTGCCGAAAAAAGGAGCCGTGTCTGTTGTGTGGAGATATTGGTTTTAAAAGGTTGGATGTGGACCAAACAACTATTTACTGCAAATGGTGTTGAGCTAAAGTTGCACCACCTTAGCCGCAAACATGCTTTGGAGTACCATGAATGTATGGAACTAAGATTGGCACCCTCCACGTCCTCAGGTAAAACTGAAAAAGCTAGAAGACACTCGAGTCAGACGTCACTTGTAGACGCGTTTGCTAGAGGACTGCTTACGACAAAAAAAGCAAGCGGTGGATCGAGATAACCAACGCCATTACAATCCATATAGTTCACGTGTCAGTGGACAGAAATTGTTTAACATTAACAGAAAGTGTAGTTGGTTTACAAAAAATATTTACTCTTTATTCCTTTTCTAAGACATGTTCAGTGCAATACAACTTTTGACAAGCACCTCTGGATATTTTACTAAGTCTAAATGCCTCTTTGGATGGTTGAAAATATGTTGTCAAAATTATAGTTTAAGTTGTTTGCAAAATTTGTTCAATAAAAAGGTTCTATATTTTGACTGCAATTGTAATGCAATGTGATTCCTTCTGTTCATTAGTGTCACACCCATTATGGGGCCATGCAAACTTGTATTAATACTTGTGTGCACATTAAAATGTTTTTTTGTACAATGTACAATTCTCACGACAGTGGAATAGGTTATTATTAGCCAGTCTACTGCCGTAATTACAGTGGAAATGTGGTTAACATCCACTCATGCATGGGGAAAAAAACACCGTTGAATACCGTGAAAGTGGTATTATTTTGAAAAATACCGTGATATAGAATTTTGGTCACGCCACCCAGCTCTAGATCTGCTATTCCTTTTGTCTGCCTTCTTAAAATGTTCAGTATTATTACTTTATGATTGCTACTTTTTGGAGTTTCTTTTATATTGTGTTTTTAATTATTTTTTTAAACTTACCCATATTTCTTCTTTACTCTTTTTGCTTTAGGGTTTAAATGCAGCCTTGTTTCATGAAAACAAAGATCCTCGCACTTTTCTTTCTCTGGTTCCCACCTCCGCTCACACTGGAGATGGAATGAGTAATTTAATTGCCTTGCTGGTGGAACTTACTCAGACCATGTTAAGTAAGAGGCTAGCCCACTCTGAAGAGCTACGAGCACAGGTCATGGAGGTATGCAAATTAGATTAAAGAGGTTCTGATGAAACCTGGCTTATCTTCTAAAATAACAGTAGGGAAAAAAGGCAACCACATTATAAGCAATTATTGTGAAAAGTTGTACTCCTCCCTATTGAATGGTACACAAGTTGATTTTAATGTAGAAAATACTTTTGGAAGGATAATGCAGCTCCCGCCCCATTATCAAAGACTCAGTTGTAAGGTTTTTGTTTATTAAATATTTTTGTAATAATGAATCATAATTAAAAATAGCAGGGACGATAACAATGTGATTACATGCATTAGTAGACTACATTACATATATGCTTTTTAACAGTACTTTACAATAATAATAATAATTCATTACATTTATACAATGTCATGTAGTTGAAGAGTTTTCCAATTGTCTATGCCAAACAAGTCAAAATATTTTCTCATGGCCTCTAAACTTCACCTCAAATTGAATCTGGCTGAAGTAGTTCAGTGAGGATGCAGACCTTCATCAAGTTCACGTCTGTGAGGTGGATGGTACATTATGTTGTTCCACACAAGGTAACAGTGCCTTCTAGTAGCTGCTGGTTCCTCTGTACATTTGTCATAATTGCTTTTTTTTTTTTTAAACAAAAGCTGTAATGACATGTCTGTAATGGACAGTTAATGACAAAAAGTTTTGTTTTGTGGGGTGCAACTCAAAGAAAAAGAATAGGCAGCAAAGTCATGCACAGATGGCTTCGCTGACATTTCTATGTGCTAGGGCTTGTAATGGTGGGCTTAGATTCATGGGATAAACATGCTCACAACAGAGTAATTTTCGGGTGTATTTTGTAGTTGAAATGTTGTTTGTTTGCCCAAATTAAACCAGCCAGTGCATTGTTCAGTGGTCCAAAAAGGCAATGGAAATTACCACAGAGGTTTGCCGCCCCAATATGAGGAAGACCAACACTTTTAAACTTTTTCTCCCCTCCACTTCCATGAGCCATGCAGCATATGTGGGTTTCAAGACTCTGTTTTGTATCTGCATGTTTAGGGGCATCTAGACATTTTTTTCACATTTTTATAAGATGTTATTTTTAGTAGCTCCAGCATATCTTTATGTGCTGCTTCTTCCAGAACAATATCACTTAATGATGTTGTCTTTTCCTGCAGGCTGTAATGAATACAATGCAATAACAGGCCCTATAAAGACTAGGACATTTTAAAATTGTGTTATCAGCGGTTTGGCTGACTGTCTTTGCCGTACTTGTAGTCTTTTATATTTTGTCAGCTTTTGTATCTTTGAAACATAAGATTACACCGTGTGCTGTTTATGTTTATTTTTGTGAAGTAACAGAATTGTTTGCTTCCAGGTGAAAGCCCTACCAGGTATGGGGACAACTATTGATGTCATCCTTATTAATGGTTGCTTGAAAGAAGGAGAAACCATCATTGTTCCTGGAGTGGAAGGGCCTATTGTCACTCAGATTAGGGGTCTACTACTGCCTCCACCACTGAAGGAGCTACGTGTTAAAGTAAGCTTATAAACTTCCCATTGCAAAGAAATGTACCATTTGCATTTGTATACCTCAGTCAGTATGAGCTGTTTGACAATAAGAAGAGCTTTAATTTTCAGAGTTCTGAGTGTTGGTGGTAGCCATATGCTTTAGCATTTTGAACTGAGTAAATATCAGTGCTGTTTTTTCCAACAGTTTCGTGAAGCTCTTTGCTTCTGACAGAGGAGTTGCTGAAAAAACACAAAAATTAACTCTGAACTCTTGTTGGAATTCATTCACCCCTTGTACTGTACATATCTAGCTGTATCACTGGCACAGAGTGCGAGTTGTTGAACTGTGCAGTGCATTGCTTTTAATTTTGGATTTAATTCTTCAGTGGCTCCTTTGTGGTAACCTGTTTATACCAGCAGCACTAACTGCACAAACTGGTTGTAGTTTGCTCATTGTGCTTTGCATAGCTTGAAATAATTTCTGCCTTTCCATCTACGAATTTCCTTCAGAAACCTCAGAAGTTCAGCAAATTTGAATTAGTCATTTCATTCTGTGCAACAGAAGATGTAGTTTTTAAGTATGGTGGCTTTTTAACCTCTTCATTACCTTGCTTGTGAGCGGCTTCAATGGCACATACAGTATTTTCTGCTTCTTCCTTGCTTTTATGTGCTGCATTATGTGTGCTAGTATTTGAGTGCCTAATTCATGTGGATACTATAAACACCAACTGAACAAACATCAAACTGAACAACTCCTTTCTCTGCATTTTTAATTTTGTATGCGCATCATTAAAGTTTTTTTTTTTTCAGGTATTTTCATTGTCAAGGTTCACATGCTTTTTTGATTAGATTTTGTTTTTCTTCTTCAAATATCAGTCCATTTTGGCTGAATTGAATATAATGAATTCTTTACTTTTCATAATGAAACTGCCAATGAGTATCTTTTATTATCACAACGCAATTACAAATTAGTGCATATGCATAGTGTAGGTACTGGGAAAATGTAGTCAAATTGTGGGTAAATGATGAGTGATACTGAGTAGCAGCTATCTGTGAGTATCATGATAGTACAGATTAACGTAAGGAAAAGATTTAGCATGTTTATTCAGTCTGTGAATTATGGAGTTGAACAAAGACATTAATTAATGATTATCGTTGGCCAAGTCAAATGGGGAAAAAATTAAAAAAAAGATGAAACGTAATTACACTTATATAGTGCTTTTTCTCACTACTCATAGGTAGCGCATTAGAGACCTGGGATGATTTACAACTAAAATGGGGTATGACTGTGATGGGCAATTAGCTAGGACGTCAGGAGACACCCTACTTGTTTTGAAAGATGCCCAGGGATCTTTTATGATCACAGGGAGTCAGGAACTCGGTTTAAATGTCATCCAAAGAATGACGCCAATTCTACAGCTCAGTGTCCCCGTCACTGCATTGGAGCACTATGATCCACACACAGACCACAGGATAAGTGCCCCCTGGTGGCCTCATCACACCTCTTCCAGCAGAAATTCAAGTTTTTTTCTGGATGGTCTCCCACTGAAGTATTGGTCAGGCCTAAACATAACTAGCTTCAGGTGGATTTCCTGTTCTGAAGTGCATGTGGTATGGCTGCTGACCAAAAAACTAAAAGCAAATTCACTAAATAGTCCTAACACTTCAGATTTCCTGAAGTATTTGAATGATTTTTTGTTTCAAAATGATAGGTTCTAAGTGTATGTGTACTTACTTTTTGATTACTTTTTGATGCATTTCCAACACAGAGCTTGAGCTTGCTGCCATAATTGACATAGCACAGATGTGCTGCCATTGTTCTGCTTCTCAGATGTGACAAAGAATAAAATTTTAGTATTATCCTTAAAGCTTAATAACAGCTAGATTTAAAAGATATAAAAATTGTAGCACAACAAAGATGTTAAACATGTTTAGAAATGGGTGAGAGATTGTCAGTAAATATGTATGGAAAATTCTCATGTTACTAAAATTGAATGTGCAGAAATAGTGAAAAGTCCTGCTCTGAAATTCAAATTTTGACTTTTAAAACCTGTTTTAAACCAATAGTTGTAAATGTTTATTAACTCTGGTTAGAGCTGGTTTCACATAGCCCTTTGCTTTGGTTTGTATTGCAGCAAGTTGTGAGCACCAGGAAGTATAAACTTCAAAGCAAAGAATGTTGCGATGTTCATCTTTCAGTTGGTGTCGCACCAGAGAGACATTTTCCTGTTGTGTTGCTCGTGTGTGTTCTTGTGGAGAAGTAGACGGTTTAAGCTGTGTCTCATTTTGTGAATACACTTTTTAAATTAAACAAATGACCTCAATGGACACTGAGTTTCTGGTATCCTTCGTAAAGCAGCCAGTGATAAAAGAATATCACCAAATCTTAAAAGTTTTCAAATATCCAAATTATAGTAATTGTTGAGTCATTCATGGCAGTGTTCTATTGCAGAATCAGTATGAGAAGCACAAAGAAGTATCCACGGCTCAAGGAGTTAAGATTCTTGGAAAGGACCTGGAGAAGACTCTAGCAGGCCTTCCCCTGCTGGTAGCTTATAAAGAGGATGAAATTCCTGTATTAAAGGTAGGCTATTTTTCTGAAATTCTCTGTGAAGCCTGAATTAAATGTCACACTTCATATCCATTTCAGTATTTCTGTATAAAATAAAAATTTCCTTTATGTGTGAGCAGATGTCTCGTGCCTTCATAAGCAGAACATGCAGACAGCTGTCATGAGTCTGGGTTATCAAACCTCCAAGTCAAAATTTATGCAGTGTATCATGTACAAAGTCTTCTATGCCTACACTGATAACAATGATGTACCTGTAATTAAAAAAAATGGAAATTGAGTCAGTAGGTTTTTATGTTACTCAGTTTTCCCAATATTCAGTGTACAAAGTTGCAAATTCTATTACATATTTAGTTCTCAAAAATATTTCTGTGTTAAAGGAAAATAGTTTAACCCACAGCTGTCTAAAAACTGTATCTACATTGTAAAGGCCAGCCCGGACACAGGTTCAAAGCACACAGGTCTTTTATTTTCTTTTTCCCCCTTGTGGAAACGTCTTCCCCGTTCCCACAAGCACAACAACATAGGCCCAAACACCAAAACTTCTTTCTTTCTTTTTCTTTCTTTCTTTCTTTCTTTCTTTCTTTCTTTCTTTCTTTCTTTCTTTCTTTCTTTCTTTCTTTCTTTCTTTCTTTCTTTCTTTCTTTCTTTCTTTCTTTCTTTCTTTCTTTCTTTCTTTCTTTCTTTCTTTCTTTCTTTCTTTCTTCCTTCCTTCGTCTCTCTCCTCCCACATCTGGCTCTTGGGGTAGTGGCTGCTGGCTCCTTTTGTAAGGCACCCAGAAGTGCTGCAGGTGCTTCATTGCTTGTTTCCGGCTGCACTTCCAGGTGTGGTGGAAGAACCACCCACACAGGCTCAGGAGCCACTGCACCCATGGACCCCAATGGGGTATCTGAGGCACCACTGCCATCCAGGGGGGTTGCAATCTAGCATTCCAGGGGAGGTATTGTGCAGCCCATGCCTGTTCCCCCAGACCATATGCAGAAGAGGCGTCCGCCACAACATCTACTTTTCAAAAACCTATACCCACATACCGAAATGGAACATGCTAAGCAGTATTTCTTTTCTTTTTTTTGTGGTCCAAACTAAAAAAGCACAAAAAGTAATGTACATGGAACAGATCCCTCAAAACTCTCATTGCCCCCATCAATTGTTAGTGATTCTTCATCCATTGACATCACCAAGGGCTTTAGCTGTTTGTCCACACCTAACTTTCATTCACATCTGGTTTTCACTGCCTAGGCACGAAACCAATCTGCATTGCTATTACTTTCACCTTATCCCTGCTAAGTTTCTATAGAAGGCCCTCAACCACACCATTACCTGCTCCACATGCTTGATTGACACTCAATGTAGTTTAAAAGTAGACACATTTTCCAGTCCTCAAGTATTTTCCCTTCACAGGCAGTCATTTTCCACAGATCTGTCAACCATTCATCTGCAGAACTTTCTGTTGCCTTCAGCATTTCCAGCACCACTTCACTTGGCCCCACTGCGTTACCTGTGTTCATCTTCTTCAGTGCTTTGGTGACCTTCTCTTAAAAAAAATGTTCAGCTTGGTCTGTTTTCTCGGCCATTTTTCCTCCTGATTGTACAGTTTCTTCATATGCTACTTACAGGTTCCCTTAATCCCATTACTATCGATCACAATGTTCCCTTCAGCATTTTTCAAGCAGTTTACACCTCCCTCATCCTGTCTGTCTTTTGTCATCTACTTTATAATCCTGAACTCCCCATATGTTAGCTTCTAGTGCCCTTCCAACGGCCTTTCTATCATTTGGACTTGTCTGTTTTATGGATCACCCACTACTTGTGACACAAGTCAGAAGAAAAGACATACTTCAGAACATCAGGGATATGAACTAAAATTTACTGTAAACTTACAGTATTGCCTACTGATCAAGAATATTACAAAACAGAAAAAGCAACATGTGCTTGTAGTCAGTTCTATATTAATGAACATTCAAGAGATCTAAAATAAATCTTTTGTGCTACATTTACAAAATTAAAACGGTCCCAAGATAATACTGTGAAAAAAGTTTTGACTTTATAATTGATGTTTAAATGTGTAACTGGGAAAATTAAGTTTTTTTTCTTAATAAAAGTTCCAAGGGAATTACTTTAGACAAAATGCATCATGTAGTACACTTTCTAATTCAACAATATTTTTGCGTAGAAGGAAGTCAATTCTATTTACAAATGTCATGAAGGGCATGAACTAACCTTTGATTCAGACCTTCTTGTAAGGTAAAATTAGCAGACTGTATAGGCACCAGGCTTGAAGTCGCTAGTTCATTTGCATTAAGAAGGTTGACAGCACATGTTGATGGAGGAGTTCCCATATCATTGATAAATAATTTGCCAGTGAAATGACGTTTATTTTTTCTGTTTTTGCTTTAGGATGAACTGATTAGAGAGCTGAAACAAACTCTCAGTTCCATTAAGCTTGAAGAAAAAGGAGTGTATGTCCAGGCATCTACTCTTGGTTCCTTAGAAGCTCTACTTGAATTTCTGCGGACTTCAAAAGTGCCCGTAAGTTTTCCTGTCTTTAAAATTAAAAAAAGGTACTATGCATTTCATCACATAAATGTGAACATATCGTAGATTTTATTTTCCACAAGGTTTTCTATGACCTGGGCTGAATAGTAGGATTTTTATTCTTATATGTAGCATGTCCATCATTACCCAGGAGGCACTTGTATTGTAGTTGGTTCTCTCCTCTTGTGTTGAGCTTTTGTTTCAGCCATGTTTGTGAGTGATCCTGCGCTCTGTCTGTGACTTGGTGTCCCTTCATCCATTCTTTTGTACCATCCTCTTCTGTGCCTATAAAATATTTTTCAACCAATAACTGAAAACCCCTTTTGTAATAAATTAAAAAAAAAAAAAGTTTACTCATAACATAAGAATAAGTGAAGACAGATGTGTTAAGTTACATATGGATTCAAGACAAAGGAATAACTAAACATAAATGTAAGTTAACTTTTTCCTCTCTCTTTCTCCCATAAAGGGACACAGACTTATGAATGATATGTTTCTTCCTAAATTTTTCATACAAGTAACTGTTTCACACTGTACTCAGTCCTGAAAAACAATAAACCCTGTAATTCTTAAAGAACATGCCAAAAGTGATTCTACTTCGTTGGGCCCTTGAGCAAGGCCCTTAACCTGCAATTGCTCCATCCTGGATATGACGTTAATCTGCATCCAGCCCTGTAGGTAGGCCCTCCAACCTGCAGGGAAAAACCTGGGGGTTGGTGGCAGAATTGGCACTCCAGCCACCATAAAAAACCTCCCTCTGGTCCCATTCCATTTGAACTAGTGTGGTGCTGAGTTGGTTTGTCATGTGGTGGGTGCAGCAATGTACTGTATCAGCGCGTGCCCCTAACCTCTCTCTGCCCAAGGAAATATTTTTAATTTGTTTATTATTGTGAAGTTTGAAACTTATCAGTAACTTTTATTGGGTTCATCTGCTCTTGCCCTGGAAGATTAACACACACACACATACATATAATCCTAGCAAAGTCTTGAGTGATACCTGTTGCCAGTCACTCCACAGTATTTTGCATAAGATTCTTCATATAGGATTCAGTATCACCAGCTCTAACAAACATGTAGATGTCATCGCAACAAATATAAACGTGCAACTGTTTTAGTTATATGCCACTTACTAACCAAACTATGTCTCGCTTTTACTGCCGTTGTTCTAATTATTGAGGGGGGACCACAATAGCCTTGATAAACCCTGTGAATAAGAAAGTACTTGCCTAACTCACACTTGGTACCCTTTTATTATTTCAATTACTAAAGGCATAATATAGAAAATATAAAAGCAATCTAGTATTTATTAATGTATAACAATACCAAATAGATGAAAATATAATAAAAATGAAACAGCAAAGTCTGGATATAAACAGTCTTAGAATAATTTTAATGAAAATCATAAATGTCAAGGGGTTAATGTTGCGCTGGGCGGATTTTGGCTTAGCGATTTGGTGTTATTCATCGGTGACATTGTCTGATGTCCAGATCAGATGGTCTCATATCTCTTGATGTCGCTCCCTGTGTCGTACTTATCATTGGCTTCTCTTCCTGTTTTTGGTCCGTATTGATGTTAAAATGCACACATGGGGTTTTGGGACATGTGACATTGCATACATTTGATTGGCTATCTTGTCCTCTTGATGAACAACTCTAATTAAAGTGTTTGATCTTGTAAGTACCTCTGTACTCCTTCCTTTCTCAAGCTGTAAACTAATTTGTAGCCCTACTGTGTCCATCTGTTGCAGGACATAAATGAATTAAAACCGGTTCTGTGGCATCTGTACTTCTTTCCCAATGCCAGGTTATAAACTAATTGGAAAAGAAACTGACTGGAGTAAATACATAAATAGTACAGTAAAAAAGAAGTTTGCAATGCCTGTTATTAAAGACCTGTAAATTCAGTTCATCCTGGTTCGTTTGAGCAAAATAATTAAAATTTATATAAAGAGTTTGCAGTTCAAAAATGGAAGATTTTTCCATATCAGTACAATTTGGAACTGGCTTTTAAATGCACTTGTCAGATTTCTGTTCTTTTAGCTTTTTGGATGGATAAAACCTTCTGTAGTTTGTTTTTCAATCTCAAAAAATGTTTCATAATATTGAAGTCAAAAGTATAAACACAACATTTTTACTTGGATCTTGTTGTCTCTCAAAAGCTGGAATGACGCTTTGTTCCTGCAGTGATTTCTCGTCTCATATAAAGTAGGGCAGAGAGATCTTCAGTGGTTTGATAATCTATGGCGATATTGTGCTGAATATTTAGTCTTTTACAAAGTTACTAATAAACATTATTCCTGCCAAACTTGGTAAAAAATTGGCAACACCTTCATTATAATGAAATTTCCATTTTTGGCACTATGCATTTGTTGTTATATTTTTATTAAATGTATGTAAAAGTATAGCTCCTGTTTGCGGGCATTTCCTTGAATTATCTGGTAAAGATGCGGCCAGCATTGAAGGACCAAGACTCAACAGGCAGTAGTCCGTTTTGTCATGGGGTAGATCTGAAATGTTGAAATGCATGGGTGATACGACACGTACATTAGTCATTTCATGTCAGAGTGGGTGTTTGAAAGCTCTGCTGACCACTGATTTACAATTTTGACTTCTCTCAATGTGAGAGAGTCCTTCAAAATCAAGGGATCTAGATTTCAACTATTTAGAGAAGAACTTTTTGAACCAATTACCAAGGTGAGTTTTCTCCTTAGCCTCAAGGAATGGTTGTGAAGAAAACTTTTTCAAAGGTGCTTTTTCCACTACATGGTCACTCGTATAACAAAGCGAGTTTCTGAGAGAACTGGAGACTAGAGCTGGTGAAAGCCATTTGTTTAATTAGAGCTGCAGTATCATTGGAGCCTTGATACTAAGAAACACCAGTGTTGGGACTGGGAGACTGAAAGTGGAAGGTTATCAAGCAAAGTGGCGAGTGGGAATACTTTTTAGAAGAGACGGCTCTCTGGGTAAGCCAAGAACAAATCACACGGTTAAGAGAAAGTGTACTTTTTCAAATCTGCAAGAGCATTTGGTGGTTGAGCAATGAATTAATAGAAAGTAACAGACGAGGAAATAAAAATGACACAGATAAGAATTCAGAAGAGACGGTAAATATTTGAGGTACAGTACATCTGGCACATTTAAAGGGAAACCCACAATAATCAGTCACTTATTGGTACCCCCAGTAGAAACTAGAAATGGTCAGTTTTGTAGTGGTGATGACATCGTTTAGTTACCATAATAAAGTATTTCTCTCTCTCTGCCAGTTTAATGGACATTTTCTGAGTCAATTACTTAATTTTTACAGTATGCTGGGATCAACATTGGACCCGTTCACAAGAAGGATGTCATGAAGGCTTCAACAATGTTGGAGCATGATCCCCAGTAGGTTTCTTTATTTTTCTCTTTTAATTTTCTTTATTTGATGCTTATATAAATAGGTTTCTGAATTACATTTAACTGAGTTGAAACTTGCTACTTTCTGCTTTACCATCAGGTCAGGCTGAAATTTTAATTTTTTTCAATGCCGTATTTTTACATACGAGTGGTCATTTTTGTTTCTTGTTTTTTTTTTTTTTTTTTTTTTATGACGGTTCATTTAGTTTTCTTCATAGTTTTTTCCTTTTTTTTTTTATTTTAAGTAGAATGATTAACACGGTGGTTGTGTTTAACAATATAATAATGTAAACTACCCCTTAAAAGGAGAACTGTGGGGAATTCCAGTTTGTTGATAAAGAGAGTGGCTGTACCCAGACGTTTATTTTCTGTAGTCTTCCACATTCGCTCCTATGGACAGTGAAGATGACACATTTTCCTAAACACATCTAATGCAATTTAGACATTAACAACCACTGCTCCTTTAGACATTTTAGTTTTCAGCCTGTGAATAATACTTGGACCACTTAGTGGTCCCATATTTAAGTTAACCTTCAGGTAGTTCTTAAATACGTAAGTCACTTTGGGAGAGGAAGCAGTGATCAAAGAAGAGTATTGTATCCTTTAAAATGATAATATTTATTGAATGAAAGCAAAGAAAAATGATATTAACTGCCAACATTGTTTGTATGGTGCAGACTGTGACTGTTCCTTAGTGTCCATTCCAACACTTGGCTGTTTTCTTATTCACAGAGTTGTCTCCGTTTTTATTTCCATATTTAAACAGTCACTTGTTAATGGTAAGTTGAGAGGTTTCTCGATGCCCTTTATTGAATGTATTATTGAATATTTCAGGTATGCAGTTATTCTCGCTTTTGATGTGAAGATTGAACGAGACTCACAAGAGCTCGCTGACAGCTTAGGTGTTCGAATCTTCAGTGCAGAAATCATCTACCACTTGTTTGATGCCTTCACAAAATACAGAGAAGACTACAAGAAGCAGAAACAGGAAGAATTTAAGTAAGTAATATCAACCTGAAACAAAGTGTTTTAAGATTTAAAGCATGAAACAAATGTGTAGAGGTGTTCCTGTTTGACTGAGATTACGCATGTCGTTTAAATTCACGTCCGTGTTCATCAGTTAATTCTGTGTTGTTCTGACATCCCACAGTTTAGGTGCTGCTGTTCCTTGTTACTACTTTATGTAAAGGTTGTGCAAGACTTCTGGTTCCCTCAGAGACCATTACAGATATAAGAACATTTAGAAACGTAGGACATTTTTATAAAAATGCAAAAGTACACAGATGGAAAACACTTTCCCTGCTTGAAAGAAATGAAATATTTCCCAGCCCATGCTAGTACAACTCTACAAAGCCATAAGTGAAAGTGATATCACATATTCCATTGTTGTCGGCGTTCCAGTCAAAAAAGAAATTATGTTGTGTTGTGAGGTCTGCTGAGAAAATAAAATAAATGGCTGTGTCCTTCCATTGGTTGTTGACCGGTATGCATCTAATGTCACTTAGCATGTCAAAAAGAGAGCCACTGACTCACGTCATCCAGGTCATTACTGTATGTGTTCCAAAAAGTCCTCTTTGGTAAACACTTTAAGCCAATTAAACTGAAAACTAAAACTAATAGACAGCTAAACAGTTTCTTTCTTTGGGCCAAAGCCCTCACAAACCAGTAATTTAGCCTGATTCAACACTTATTTGTGTGTTGTTTTGCACGTTTATGTTTGTGCGTACGCAGTATACACACACACACACACATTCATTTGCATATCTCCTTTATAAATGCACTATTCTGCAGCTGTTTATAATGTATGTTGTTTAGCATCTGTATGTTATTTATTATTTGTATATGACGTTGTGTTATAACTATCAAATTAAATCCCTGTACGTGAAGTACTGCTGGAGAGAGCTGATTCTGAGGCTGAACTTTAGAACTGAAACTAGGGGCTCACTCATCTCTGCTCCTCTGTTCCCTCGTAATGGTCATCATTCTGGTCCCATGGTCCACCTTACCACAGAACCATTTTGTTTTTTCATCCTTCCTTTCTCCTCCAAGTACTTTTATATTCTGAATGCCTCAAGTGAATTCACTTTCAGGGTCTCCAAGCTAAAGGGGTCTTGGTAAATCCTAGGTAAGCAATTTGTACACGTTAATTTGAAGTTCAGTTCTATTATCCATCTTGTAGAAACCTTTGGAAATTCACAGGTTTGGCTTTCAACCTTCAGTGTAAACAGCATGTGAGTAAAGATGACGTTGCCTGACGTTACGGTTACAAAGCCTACAAAACTGTTTACACTCTGGACAGGTTTGCTCCATTAAGGCTCAAAAATCCCAAAAGTTGAAAATTCTTTTTTTCATTTCAGGAACATTGCAGTATTTCCATGCAAGCTTCGGATTATTCCACAGTGTATTTTTAACTCCAGAGACCCAATTGTCATGGGAGTGCATGTTGAGGGTGGAGTCCTTCGATTTGGCACCCCGTTATGTGTGCCAAGTAAAGGGGTAAGCTACTGCTAAAATAATTTAAGAATATTTAAAGACACTTGCTGTTCGAGCACATGTTATGTATGTATATCAGCACAATGTGTTTGAAGTAATTATTAAAATTGAACTTTTTATTATGTTTACATATTATTAGCTCAAATAGCAGATCACAGTGGATATGTTTAATATTTTTTTTCCAATTGGAATTTCACATTATCGTTTTAAGAGTTTAGTTTAGAAACTCTTGCGATACATTTAGCGTAGAGTATGCCACAGGAGAGGGCAAAAGGCTAATTAGTTTTTCTCTTTCCTGATGAACTTTTAACAAAGTTAAAAAATATATGCAAATTTATGGGGCTAAATATTTGGCTGCTTTCAAAATTGACACTGTAGGTCAGCCCTCTCAGACTCGGGCTCAAATACAATGTAAAGTCACTGTGTTTTGGACATTCTAGATACTATTAAAAGCGCACTCCTGTGATATGTGCACCCAGCAGCAGCGAGCTCAAGTCATGTGGCCATTTAGTAATGTTCACCACTTGAAGCCATGCGAATGTTTCCATCCAGCTGACAGTGCAGTGTATGTGATGGTGAGTTCCTGCTCACTTGAAATTAAACATTCTGATGTGGCCTTTTCCAATATGTGATTTGCACAGAACAGATTTGAGCCATCGTCTGCACAGTGAGAACGCACAAGGCTCTGTTAGCAGCTCAGACTGAGACTGAGGAAGTCACTTGGATGAGTGATGTAACGTATCTCCCTGGAAAAAAAAAACTATGTCCAGATGAACTGAATTAACTTTCTAGAATTTCCTTACTTGGATTATCGATCAAGCATCGAGATAAATGAGTAAAGGATCATTGCAGCAGGAGTGCAGGTTGCAGAGCCGTCAAATTGTGGACCTGCTGCTCTGCGATTTTGCCTGTGTTTGCTAAATGCACTTTCCTACGTTGTTGTAGGCAGAAACACGTCAACTTAAAAGATTCATTTTGATTGGGATAAGCCAAATCTAATGAATTACTTTCCTTTTTTGAAAGAGAAATATAGTTTTATATTAAGCATTTTCAATAATTTCTACATCTGAGTTCTTATATTCATTTTTTTGTTTCAATGTCAAATGTTTGTTCATGGCAGCAAAGAAAAAAGTTAGACAGGAGGCCACAGACATTCATAGTTATCTAAAAAAAAAAAAAACGAAATCACTGCCCTCGGTGTTTGCCCACAAGGACATAAAAGGAGCTAGCGATTAAATCTACAAACCCACCAATCCATGACTGTGCTGCGGGGGCTCGAGCCCACCCCAACCGCATCAGCACTTGTCATTCACGCACATATCCACACTTGCTCATGTAAAACCAATTTAAAGTGTCTGCCGTATTAAACACAAGTCTGAGATAAAAAAGAAACATCCAAACTCTCCACAGTTTAGTCCCGTTGACTGCATTACTGCTGTGCATATTGGAGAAATTTCTCAACACTTGCTAGCTTGTGATGTCCTGTTCAGTGTAAAACGTGTGAGTGAAGTGACCCTGGCCAGTATAAGAAATGAAAAAAGGCAGTTATTAAAAAAAATTAACATATCAAAAAAATGTGTGAGTGCCGTAGGTTGGTGTTTTGTTCAGAGGGATTGTAATGCACTTTTACGCTGAAGCTGGATGAAGCACCAAAGCAGCATGTGTTTATGGTGGAGCATATGATGATGTTAACCTTAATTTTCAAAAAGTAAGAAACTAGTCATCACCTTACAAAAGATAAGCCAACTCTACCCGCTGATGCACACAATCCTTAAGTGCGCAAAGAGACAGCAAATGGAACAACTTTATCAGAGTCCCGTGATGTTAAACATGGTGTCCCATAAGCATCAGCTTTTTTTAGTTTCTCTTTTGATTTTAAGTTGATTTAAAGTTTGCAGATGACCTTAGACTGTGTAGATTAACTGGCACCTTAGAATCTACTAAATTGTTTTCCATGGTCCCTTGCAAATTAGGTTAAACAAACCTTTTGTACAAATGCTAGGAAATATGACATTGAATTACAGGGACATGGAGCAACTTACCAAGTTAGTGACTCGGAGTCAATGCTGAGGGCAGATGTGGTGTGTGTGAAGTGAACAGGAACAGTATAACAAAAAAAAAAAGACAATGCTGAACGTGAAGAGGCCAGATGAGCTGTCCTTGTGGCAACCCTTTTTGTATTCTTGTACCTGATTTTGCTTTTTTGAAAGAATTTACCATTCAAATATATGAAAGAACTGGTCTCTGGTTCCCCTGACCATCTTTTTCTTCCCTTTACAGTTTGTTGACATTGGAATTGTTACGGGTATTGAAAATAACCACAAGGCTATAGATGTTGCAAAGAAGGGCATGGAGATCTGTGTTAAAATTGAACCCATTCCTGGTGAATCTCCAAAAATGTATGGTCGGCACTTTGAAGCGACAGACCTCCTAGTTAGTAAGGTAAAAGCGTTTAAACCAAATTCTGCCTTCTTTTATTGTATAAAATGATTCCATCTTTATTCAGGTACTGCTGTACACTTTGTTTTATGTGAAGTGAGAATTAAAAAAGCACACTGTGGTGGTAAATGATCATATATGAACTCCTCAGCCTCTTCATTAGGTACATCTTGCTATACCAATGTTGGACCCGTAATTCTTCATGGCATATATTCAGCAAGGTGCTTGAAACATTCCTCAGGGATTTTGGTCCGTATTGACACGATAGCATCACGCAGTTGCTGCAGATTTGTTGGCTGCACATCCATAATGTGAATCTCCTGTTCCACCACATCCCGAAGGTGCTCTATTGGATTGAGATCTGGTAACTGGAGGCCATTTCAGTACAATGAACTCATTGTCATGTTCAAGGAACCAGTTGGAGGTGATTTGAGCTTTGAGACATGGCGTGATGGTGGCATCAGAAGATGGGTACACTGCGGTCATAAAGGGATTAGCAACACTATTTAGGTAGGCTGTGGCTTTCAAACAATGTCCAGTTGGTGCTAAGGGGCCCAAAGTATGCCAAGAAAACATCCCACACACCATTACACAACCCCCACCATGCTTTCTTGTTGTTGACGCCATATTCTGAGCCCACCATCAGATATGCCATAGCAGAAATTGAGACTTGAAACCAGACAATGTTTTTCCAGTCTCCTATTGTCCAATTTGGGCGAGTTGTAGCCTCAATTGCCTGTTCTTTGCCTACAGAGGTGGCACCTGGTGTGGTCTCCAGCTGCTGCAGCCCATCTGCTTTAAGGTTTGACATGTTGTGCACTCAGAGATGCTCCTCTGCACACCTCGGTTGTAACGAGTGGTTATTTGAGTTACTGTTGCCTTTCTGTCATCTCGAAGCAGTCTGGCCTTTCTCCTTTGACCCCTGGCATCAACAAGGCATTTTCACCCAGAGAAGTGCTGCTTACTGTGTATTTTTACTTTTACAGACCATAAAAATCCCAGTAGATCAGCAGGTTCTGAAATACGCAGACCAGCCCGTCCTGCACCAACAACCATGCCATGTTCAAAGTCACTTACATCAGTTTTCTTGCCAAATCTGATGCTCAGTTAGAACTTCAGCAGGTCATCTTGACCATGTCTACATGCCAAAATGCATTGAGTTGTTTCCATGTGACTGGCTGATTAGATATTTGCACTAACAAGCAGTTGAACAGGTGCACCTAATAAAGTGCCTGGTAAGTGTACGTGTTTCCACCTTACTGTTGCACAGGATTTGTTTTGGTTTTGTCATTGCTTTTGTATTTAATGCAATATTAATAAAACCCGTACATTATAAGCCATTCACAACCCAACATTATTGCTGCAAGGCCCAGTTGTTACCCACTCTGTTGTTTTTATGTAGAGCACATTCACACAGTCGCCATTCCTCACCCAGCACACCATTGGTGCCATTTGGACCAGTGTGCTTGGAGTTTACCTGCAGCTCCTTTGTTTGGCTCAGCTATTAATGTTTCAGCCTTACCTCGGTTACCCCAGTTAAGAAGAATGGAGCAGGGCCACCTTCTGTGTCTTAACTGGTACTTGAGTGCTCACATGGAGTGTTTAGGTCCTCTGTGCAGACCTGTGATGGCATGACGCCTCGTACCCTTCCTAGTGCTGGAGAAAAAGTTAAAGGCTGAGGTTCAACTTGTGAGATGTTTGGGCCAGCAGCTTGTAATCTGTGGTATCTTTCCATTTCAGATCAGCCGACAGTCTATTGATGCCCTAAAGGACTGGTTTAGAGATGAGATGCAGAAATCTGACTGGCAGCTTATAATGGAGCTGAAGAAGACATTTGAAATTATTTAAATGGGACTTGTCAATGACCGAGTGTTACAGTCATCCCAGCAGAAAGCTGATGTCAGAATCCTGTGGGAGCTCAGAGCGCACAGTCGACGGAAATGTTTTCTGTGAGAAACCAGATTATTTCCACTGTTTTGGCAGTGATCTGTTTTACAAGTACATACGATTCCAATGTGCCTGTTTTTTTTTTTTTTTTCTCGCCCCTCTCTTGCTTTTTCTAAAATGGCTGCTGTTTTAAGGTGCCCTACCCATCCTTCGGATTGTGGATTAAGAAATCTAAAAACTGTGCTGATTTTAATTGTTTGAAACACCATAGTGTTTTTTGAATGGCTAAGTTTCCAATATGCACAGTTACTGCTCTTCAGTTAGCGGTCTCTTAAGGGAAAATTGTAAAACCACTTTGTCCAGCACCGGGAATTATTTTTTCTTTCAAGAAAACAGATTGTCCAAATTTTGGCTGTTTTGAATTGCACAGCCAGAGCTGTTTATTTATAAATGGAACAAACTCCTCACTTCAGCAGCATTTTATCTTTTGTACAGTACTAAAAAGATGGACCACTCCAGCCTGTACACCTTCATGATGGTCAATAAAAAGAGAAGAAAATCGTGATTCTTAATGTGCATATATAGGAAAGATGACTGGAAACATTCAAACATCAGACTACTTTGTCGTAAAGTTTATTTTAAATCAGATTAAATAAAAAGATTGATTTCTTTATCTTTGCAGTGTCCTTTTCTGTGTTTAGGGGCATCAGGATGCATAGTATCTGTCATTTTCATTTTTCACATACATGTTTCTTTCACAAACTGCCATTGTTCATTTCCAGCTTACATTGAGCGGAACTGAATTCCATCATTTGGGCCCTGGAATACCTCAGCGAGGCCAGTGGCTCTTAGTCCTCTCGTAAACCCTTCATTTTCTTTTCTGTTATTGAAAGGAGTTTTCTGATTTCATGTACCCTTTTATTTCAGTCTAGAGAGAAGTGAAGCGAAGGGCCAGACCACCCCTCCATGACACCCCCTGCAGTCTGTGCATTGCTTCAGAGTTTTCACAAAAATAATACTCGGCCTCCTCGTGTTTTCATGAGCCAGTAAATGCTCTCCCAGGTAACCTTCCTGAGAAATGATTTCTTGGGTTCTGTGTGTCATACTGTATACATTTTTAAAATGCTCGCTTCATCTGTCTTTTTACAGCTCTACCCTCAAGTTCTGTGAGCTCCTTGTTTCTTCTTATTGCCGAGTTATCTTTGAGATCTGCTCCTTAGTTGAGTTACCATAAGTAAGCCTTGTGTGTGTCCTGCAAAGCACTTGATGCCAAAAATGATGTACAGTACAACAGTTATTACATATTTGAGGAGAGGTTTCAGAATATGGATTTGTGTGTGTGCACAATGCTTTTTTTGGTATTTTAGGACTCCTATGCATTTGGAGGTTGTCCATTACAATATGGAGATGTCTGTTAACTGAATAAAATAATCTTGCTTTTTTGTTTCAGGCTGTCAAACCCAAGAAGTGAGAGCTGCAGCAACGATTAAGATTGAATTTTCGACAATACACCTTGATATCCCCTGTGACAAAGTTCTCTGTGTGTCTGATCCCAATTGCTGTACTGGGGAACCTCCCTATAGTGACACAGTGCTGCTTGTTATTCTTACTGTTAGCTGCTAACAGACGTGACTTGCAAAGGAAAAAAAAAAGTCCACGCAATAATTTTGAGAGCTTAGCAAGATGATTCAAAATGAACAGCCTCAGAGTTTTGCTCAGTAAGTGATGTAGCACTAGAGGCCTAATAACACACACACACAAGGTTTCATTTCTTTCATGAATTAACTTGCCAAGGATTAAATGTTTTTGAGAGGCCCTCTTCTCAGGGTTCTTTCCCCCCTTGTGCTTTATGCTGCCAGGATACTCAGTTGCTCCCAGACGGATGGATAACGTACTGATTATTGATTTACAAATGTATGGCGCTTTGTGTTTGTGTATATGGCAGATATCTGCATATCATTGTCGTACTTGTCTACGTGTTCTTTTCTGTTATCGCTGCACGCCGATTCCCCCTTTTTGCTTTTGTGATAAATCAACATGTTGGCCTCTTTTGAAAGCAGATTTCACGCCCCTCCAGTAACTGCCTGATGCTTTGCTTTGTGTGTTTGTTGTGTCTGAAGGCTTTATCGCTGCATTACATAAAGAGTTATGCTCAAGAGCTTTAACTGCACATTAGTAGTAAAACTCTGCAAAAAGGTTTATGTTTCTATACAGTTGGGTCCATAAATATTTGGACAGACAACTTTTTTCTAATTTTGGTTCTGTACTTTACCACAATGAATTTTAAATGAAACAACTCAGATGCAGTTGAAGTGCAGACTTTCAGCTTTAATTCAGTGGGGTGAACAAAACGATTGCATAAAAATGTGAGGCAACTAAAGCATTTGTTTAACACAATCCCTTCATTTCAGGGGCTCAAAAGTAATTGGACAATTGACTCAAAGGCTATTTCATGGGCAGGTGTGGGCAAGTCCGTCGTTATGTCATTATCAATTAAGCAGATAAAAGGCCTGGAGTTGATTTAAGGTGTGGTGCTTGCATGTGGAAGATTTTGCTGTGAACAGACAACATGCGGTCAAAGGAGCCCTCCATGCAGGTGAAAGAAGCCATCCTTAAGCTGTGAAAACAGAAAAAACCCATCCGAGAAATTGCTACAATATTACGAGTGGCAAAATCTACAGTTTGGTACATCCTGAGAAAGAAAGCAAGCACTGGTGAACTCAGCAACGCAAAAAGACCTGGACGTCCACGGAAGACAACAGTGGTGGATGATCGCAGAATCATTTCCATGGTGAAGAGAAACCCCTTCACAACAGCCAACCAAGTGAACAACACTGTCCAGGGGGTAGGCGTATCGATATCCAAGTCTACCATAAAGAGAAGACTGCATGAAAGTAAATACAGAGGGTGCACTGCAAGGTGCAAGCCACTCATGAGCCTCAAGAATAGAAAGGCTAGATTGGACTTTGCTAAAGAACATCTAAAAAAGCCAGCACAGTTCTGGAAAAACATTCTTTGGACAAATGAAACCAAGATCAACCTCTACCAGAATGATGGCAAGAAAAAAGTATGGAGAAGGCGTGGAACAGCTCATTATCCAAAGCATACCACATCATCTGTATAACACGGTGGAGGCAGTGTGATGGCTTGGGAGTGCATGGCTGCCAGTGGCACTGGGACACTAGTGTTTATTGATGATGTGACACAGGACAGAAGCAGCCGAATGAATTCTGAGGTGTTCAGAGACATACTGTCTGCTCAAATCCAGCTAAATGTAGTCAAATTGATTGGGCGGTGTTCCATGATACAGATGGACAATGACCCAAAACATACAGCCAAAGCAACCCAGGAGTTTATTAAAGCAAAGAAGTGGAAAATTCTTGAATGGCCAAGTCAGTCACCTGATCTTAACCCAACTGAGCATGCATTTCACTTGTTGAAGACTAAACTTCAGACAGAAAGGCACACAAACAAACAGCAACTGAAAGCCACTGCAGTAAAGGCCTTGCAGAGCATTAAAAAGGAGGAAACCCATCATCTGGTGATGTCCATGAGTTCAAGACTTCAGGCTGTCATTGCCAGCAAAGGGTTTTCAACCAAGTATTAGAAATGAACATTTTATTTCTAGTTATTAAATTTGTCAAATTACTTTTGAGCCCCTGAAATGAAGGGATTGTGTTAAAAAATGGTTTAGTTGCCTCACATTTTTATGCAATCGTTTTGTTCACCCACTGAATTAAAGCTGAAAGTCTGCACTTCAACTGCATCGGAGTTGTTTCATTTAAAAATTCATTGTAGTAATGTACAGAACCAAAATTAGAAAAAAAGTTGTCTCTGTCCACATATTTATGGACCCAACTGTATGAATACTGGTTGATGATGTATGTTTTATAGAAAGTATACCTGTATGTCTGTGAAGACCCCAAACGGTAAGTGCTACTTTTAAATCAAACTGAATTTGATTGTTCCAGTCAGCCAGAAGTTTAAAACAAAAAAGCCCATCGCCATGATGTTTACAAATGCTTTTCTAATTGACTGGATGGAAAGCTTGAATTCTCCTAATTAGTGTCATTTGGCCATTTTTCTTCAATCGCCTGAACCCTTGTACTGTGTTTCATTTCTATATTTGATGAAGCTCCATTGTCGTATTTGTTACATCTCAGACCCTTTCTTTGCCTGTTTACTGTTGCCTTCCCACCACGGCCATCACTTTTTTCTTTACAGATGGCCTCATATGTTCGGACACTTCACACAGTTAGCTGAATCTGGAAATCACCTGAACCTGAATGTTCCTTACCCTTTGTAACTGGCGTCTGATAATATCGGTCTGTTTCAGTGGGAAGAGTGGCTGAAATGCAGAAAACATGGCTAAAGGATCTTGATAATTTCACGTGAAGAAGGAGATGTGTTACATTTGTGCCTTTCTAAACAGGGGCCTTCCTCTGTGACCACTGAGATTCAAGTCTGTGAGTGTTGATTTAGTGGCTTTTCACCTTTCAAGGAACTACAAAAGATAGACATCCCTCAGTATTTTATTGCTAGAATTGTTCACTAAAAGAAGGTTTTTCAGATTTGATGTTTATTATTCTAATTCTAACCAAGACAATCTGCTTAACCATTTGTCATGTCTTCCCTTAACACACTGATCCGTTATTCTCCTTGCAGACTTCTAGATTCATGAACTGCCAGCGGCAATGACCTGATTGTCATTTTTCTGGTGTCTGTTGGCCAGTCTTGTATAGAATCGAGACACTCTGTTGCAATTTTGTGCAGCTGATGATACATTTTTTTCCGTTCATCTGTTAAGGATAGTTTGAAACCTTCCGCTTCAAGGAATACAACAATATATATGTGTATATATATATGTGTACATACCAAGCACACATTAGATATATAGATAGATAGAGATAGAGATATATAGATATAATCTAAACAGTTTAAGTCTTTCAGGGCAGGGGGGTATTTTTTGTACGTGGATTAGTCGTTTAGCCGGATGTAATTGTTGACGATTTGGCCTGATCCTGGATCTGTCGGTTTTTCGAAACTCTTGGTGGATGTGTTGTCATAGCAACACATCCTAATCCTCAAACCTGCTCGGAGCAGGTATGTTCTACGTAAACAAGGATTACGTGTGTAAACTAATCAGTGACGGTGCATGGAAGTCATCCAGTCATGGCTTCGCCGTTCATGAATGAGCGACCAATTGATATTGGTGCGCAAATTATAAGACGAGAATTTCATATAGAGAGGGTTCTGCACGATCGGCAAGATCCTTTATTGCTCCCAGAGGAAATTCTTTTCGAAAGATACCGCTTTAGCCAAGGGGGAATATTGTACCTCAAAGATTTATTAGCACCTTATATTCGAAGTCAAACTCAGCGAAGTCGGGCTCTCATAACCACACAGACAGTATGCATTGCTTTGAGGATTTTTTTACAAGCGGCACTTTTTTATATACTGTAGGCGATGCGGAAAATCTAACTAAAAGTGCAGTTTGCCAGGCAATTCGTAAAGTCTGTCTGGCTCTGAAATATTTCCTTCGGGTTTTCATTGTGTTTCCTGGACACCTGCGTGTGCAGACAATAAAAGAGGCGTTCAATGCCATTGCAGGTAGGTAATACGCAGGCTAAAACACCCACAGTTCCATAAAGAATCCCACAATCAGCCTAACATTCTCATTACCAGGATTTCCAAATGTGATTGGGGCACATGGGACTGATCAGAGTGAAGTTTGATCAAACATTTATTTGGAAAATGTACCACTCCTCCTGATGAATAATCAGACAGTGTCTTCACCTATTTGACCTTCGTCAATATCTCATTGGTCAGACACAGGTTCAAAGGATATAACATTCCCTGCAACTGACCCAACAAAAAAGAGGGCTATATGGAACATACCTGTGGCACACATTGAGGACAAATATATGCAATGACCATCCTTTACCTGAAATGAAGTGACCACTGCATTCTGCCACTGGTTCTGAGGAGGAGCTTCCCCCTGGAATGCCCTCAGAAACAGGGCGATGGGCATTTTGCTGGAGAGCCAACTCTTCTGCAGGGGTTAGGTCTGGACCGCGTGGACCTCCACCTGTTTTTTGCTTGTCTGCCTTCTTATTAGCTTTAAAATTAATGTTTTTTATATTATATGATTATTTATGTCAACAATTCTTTAAATAGTTATATACCAATATTTACCAGTTTGAAGTATATTTTTGTACTTCACTTTAACCTGTTCCCATGTTCTCCTTGTGCTCACGTTTCATCTGGAATTATGACATATTAAATAATAATTAATCTGACACATAGGAAATGAAACGCTGCTTTCAGTAAGTACAATGCACACTACTTAGCGTTTAATTTGTCGGCCACTTTTTGCCAGCCGTCTTTTCTGGTTTGGGCTGCTTTTGCAGAGTTACCACTTGTGCATATTAAATCTTGAAATTCTTCATGTCCTTCGAATAAAAGGTCTTGCGCCGTGGGTGTGAAAAAAAAATGTGGCCGTTCTTTCGTCATTTTGTTACAGCCTATCAGAGACTTGCTGGTCATGTTTTCTAGACTCAATATATATGGGCTTTTCACTCAGCGTGGGCGCGCGCATTCATCTCGGATGATTAGATCCAGCTAGACTAATCTACTACAAGGCTGCGTTTGAAAAACTGACTTATCTGGATGAGTTTCACCGGCATTAACTTATCCAAGATGAGGCACCTGATCTCGGATGATTTAAGCGACGTACAAAAAATACCCCCCGATGTCCAATTTTGTCAAAAGGAGGGATTGATGGTGGTAATCAACTGTAAATGGTGACAGTTGGACTGTCTTTACTAGAAGGAGAGTTAGCTTCACTGGGTTGACTGAGATTCCCTGTACTCATGTGAATAGTGAGGAGCAAACAATGGCAAAAATGGCATTGACATCCAGCAAGAGACTGAAGTGAATGTGTAAAGCAAAATACTCTGTGGACAATGTTTTGCATATTATGGCTGAATGAGACTCCAACTTGTCAGACTTCAATTCTGAAACAAAATGAATGTGAGGTACCAGCTGATCGCGGTGCTGACCAGGTTCGTGTAGGAGACACACGTCAATGGCAGTGTTCGCCTGGGGGGGATGTCACAATGACGAGCGGTGCAAACCAGATTCCGACACACTGTCACTGCATATGGCTGCTGCCATCCCCGACCCACTGGCAGCCACGGCACACAGCAACTGACATTTTATGTTAATTTCTGTGTGAAACCATTGCTTTGTGTGCTCTTCAGAAAACTGTATTTTGGAAAAAAAATATTCAGACCTTAAACTGTTAATATTTATATTTTTCTCTTATTTTAATTGCATCATGCCACTATTTTGAAGCTACATTGTTTGGTTAGTAAGTTGACTCAATGTGCTGCACCACTGCCATGGCTTCTCCCAGGAGGCCATCACGTCTCAAAAATGTTCAAGCTCTTTGTTCTTAGAACCTTGAGCAATCTTAGTCTTCTGCTGTCAAGTGTCACGCATGCTCCTATAAAACAACTTTAGAGTCGCCAGTCACGAGTAAATCTAGAAGTGAAGAAAAACCTTTGTAAAATTTGTGCAAAATCTGCCCTTAAGTTGTAATGGCGGACCCTTTACCAGACCGGCAACTACACTACCAAGACTATTGCTTTGGCTAACCGGAGGCTTCTCACGATTATAACAAGCCGTACTTATTACAAGTAGTCCTTTTTCCCCCAAACAACAAAATAACAGGCACTACAAGACAGCAATGTAAAATCAAGTGCAGATATATTGGCAATAGATAAATATATATATACACACACACAAGGACAGACAAATTGATTTGAGATATATATATATATATATAGATATATATATATATAGATATATATAGATATATATAGATATAGATATAGATAGATATAGATATATATATATAGATAGATATAGATATATATATATAGATAGATATAGATATATATATATAGATAGATATAGATAGATAGATAGATATTTTTATACGGACAAATATTATTTACAAAAACCCTCCCTTGCCCCTAAACAATAAATGAATAAACGCAGAACACAAACAGAATAAATGGCAGTAGAAATGTATGTGGTAAATGAGTCCAAAGCTACTAAAGTCCGCCGGTAATTGAATATTGGCTGTAGTGATATTGTGCTTCTTCCCGAAATACAAAACAACCTCACCGTGAAAGTCCTGGCAATGGCTGGTATGAATCCAAACCCCGGGGTTTCTTGGCACTGGTTGTCGTGATGATGATCCAGATACTGAAAGAGTAAGCAGTGGAATTGTATAATGAACAGAAGTGATGAGTTGGTAAATGAATGTGTAAATCGGCTCTTCTTTTCTCGATCTCCTTTCTCTCTCCTCGCCTCTCCTTCTTTTCCGCTCCTCTTGTTTAAAACTGAATGTCTTGGATGTCATTGGATGATTAAACATGAAATTCCCATCACAGGGTTGCGGTCTCCCTTCATCGTCCTTCCCCCATTTGTCTTACGGGGACAACATTTACTTATACACACATACATAATAGTAAACGGGACGACAAAAACAAAGCGTAACTCAGCACAGACACATAAAAAATACCTATTATTATGTAGCCCTGCTGCAAAGTTTCCAGCCATGTCCCCATGTTTCTGTTGCTCAAATTATTTTTAAAGTAACAAGTGGGATCCACTGTACTAATTCCTTTTATCATTTTAAACACTTCAATTACATCACCTTTTCTGTTTGCTTCAATAGAAACGGATCAAATCCATGAATACCTTTCAGTCCCAGAACTGGCCTAGTCGTTCTCTGGCCTTTCTGTAGTGCTGCTATGTCTTTTTTTGTAATATGGAGACCAAAGCTGCTCTTAGTACTGGAGCCGAGGCCTCACTTGTGTGTTATAAAGCTTGAGCATAGCCTCTCTTGACTTGCACTCCACACATCTGATGACCAGTGTAACCTAATGCCGTATTACAGGGGTGTCCAGCTCTGATCCTGGACCACTACTGCGGCTGCATGTCTTCATTCCACCCATTTTCTTAAGCAGTGGCCAATGTTTACTACTTTTTTGCCTTAATTTGTATTAGATTTACCTTTTAAGGCTCCACCCCCTCAATTTTTTCCTTAATTAGTATTCATACAATAATGAAATGTGAAGTAAGCCAATACAGTAATCCCTCCTCCATCGCGGGGGTTGCGTTCCAGAGCCACCCGCGAAATAAGAAAATCCGCGAAGTAGAAACCATATGTTTATATGGTTATTTTTATATTGTCATGCTTGGGTCACAGATTTGCGCAGAAACACAGGAGGTTGTAGAGAGACAGGAACGTTATTCAAACACTGCAAACAAACATTTGTCTCTTTTTCAAAAGTTTAAACTGTGCTCCATGACAAGACAGAGATGACAGTTCAGTCTCACAATTAAAAGAATGCAAACATATCTTCCTCTTCAAAGGAGTGCGCGTCAGGAGCAGATAATGTCAGAAACAGAGAGGAAAGCAAACAAATCAATAGGGCTGTTTGGCTTTTAAGTATGCGAAGTAAGCTGTTGAAGGCGGCAGCTCACACCCCCTCTGTCAGGAGCAGAGAGAGAGAGACAGAGAAAAACAAAGAAGCACAAATCAATACGTGCCCTTCGAGCTTTTAAGTATGCGAAGCACTGTGCTGCATGTCGCTTCACGAAGCAGCTGCACAGAAGGTAGCAACGTGAAGATAATCTTTCAGCATTTTTAGATGAGTGTCCGTATCGTCTAGGTGTGCGAACAGCCCCCCTGCTCAATCCCCCTACGTCAGGATCAGAGAATGTCAGCGCAAGAGAGAGAGAAAAGTAAGCTGGGTAGCTTCTCAGCCATCTGCCAATAGCGTCCCTTGTATGAAATCAACTGGGCAAACCAACTGAGGAAGCATGTACCAGAAATTAAAAGACCCATTGTCCGCAGAAATCCGCGAACCAGCAACAAATCCACGATATATATTTAAATATGCTTACATATAAAATCCGCGATGGAGTGAAGCCGCGAATGGCGAAGCGCGATATAGCGAGGGATTACTGTACATGGCCAGCTACCCAGTGTCCATCATAGAATATCGGAGAGTAAAGGTGAAGGTCCACAAAGCCCTCAGAAAGACTTAACAGTCTGGACACGCCTGCTGTGGGAGAATGAGAGCTCAACAAGCCATGGATTTAAATAGTAAGAATTGACTGGAGTTTGAGGCCCTGACTTGGCCAGTCATCTGTGGCTCACCTCACATCTCATTTATGGCTGGCAATGGTTAGCTGAGGGGAAAAAAAACGCAATTAACACATTTCTGTCTCAATGTGAAAGGCAATTAAAATGAAGGGAAAAAGAAGGTGGTCACTAATTAGGGCAGTGGCTAGAAGGAAAACCTGCAGCCACCATAGCCCTCCAGGATCGCTGCTGGACAACCCTGCCCGTTAGCCTTGTGGAGGGCTTCTGTCCACTTTCTTGCTGTAGATAGTGACAGGTCCACTGTGACTCTTAGATCCTTCTCATAAGACGGTCTTCTTGGTAAGTTCATTTCTAAACTTCCTGCATCTCCAGGGTCAAAATGTGTACAGTATTCTACAAACCGTTGCTGGTTACTTACTGTAAGGTAGGTGGTTTGCTACACAATACTTGAGATTTGTTGTTTTGCAAATGGTTTTCTACCAAAATATTTTTTCTTGTAGACCAAAATAACCCATCTTCTGTAGCATTTGAGGTCTCCCTTAGATGGCCCCAGAGGTCATCTTGTAGTTTCCAGAGTAATGGCTTCTTTTTTTGCCACACAGCTAACTTTACTGCTCTGCTTTTCTGGATGGTGGCTTGAAGACCCTTGTGGTTTCTTTCTGAATCGAGTCACAGTGCAGTTTACAGTACAGTGCCACTGACTGGTCAAAAACAGCAGTCACTGGTTCAACATCTTAGCTAAAGTGGGCTGGCTGCTGTGTTCTGCCCCATCCCTCAAACCGGGTAACAGCCCACCCAGTTTAAAACAATGGGGGCTGCTTTTTCACCCGTGAATGTTGCATTTCATGTTTCATGCTGCTTGCACTGGTGAAGCACTTCTGGGTGGGTGTCTGAGTATACACTTCTGTAGCTACTCTTTACAAGCCACTTTACACAAACAACATCAGTAGCAGCCACTGGCGTGTTGCTCACACTCGACTTTTATTTGCTAAATGATGAAGTTGCACTGGAGTGAAATAGCAAGCTTGAGAATATGAAATGGCGGCTCCAAGACAAACTCGCCGCGAATCGAATCGCATTTCACTTACGAGAGTAGGCTAGCGTTGTCCGTCTTTACTGTCAACATGAACAGTGGAAAAGGACATCAGCGTGGCGGCCAATATGTAGTTACAGGTGGGACTTTGCTGTGCAGGGATGTGCGCTCTCTGCCTCACCTGTCACTGTGAAAACTAAAAAAACTAATAAGGATAACAAAATAAATATGTCTACTGGTCTGTGCTATAAATTTGTTTTCTGTAGGATTCCAATAATTTTGATCATTTTTATAGTCAAAATCGCTGAACTAGCACCTTTCCTGTTCAAATACCAGGGAGAAAAGCGAGGAGGTGCAGACGAGACGAGCCTCACCTCAGACTGCGCTCTCCCTCACACACTGGGCTGATGCGCGTGGCTGTTGCTGTCTCTCTGTGTGTCGCCAATATAATGTTTGCACACGCGTTTATTATACACCCTGACTTTCCCCAGTCTGGGTAATATCTTTAATGAATGTATGTGACATATTTAGTCTCGCTGATGGGACATAAAACCGAAGTGATAAGGCACAAGTTGAGACAGACAGTACCGTGTCACACCGAAGGGGGCGCATGCGAGCCCAACAGGTGCCGCAGAGGCTCCATAAGTTAGTGATATCAGAAAGTCAAGTGCACTGCAGCGGTCTGTTTTTATTTTTTGTTCTGAATGACTGCCAAAATGGAAGATTAAGATTTTTAAAACTAAAAGAAAATAAGGAGGACAAGAAATTGACGTTGATAATTGTGGAGAAGGATAGGCACATGGACTTCATTTACAAAAGGTACGACCATAAATGGTTTTCAATTTTATAAAAAATGGGATCAAACTAAGAAAAAAACAATCCAATATTTAAAAACTGAATTTTGACCTTAAATAAAATATTCTTTTGTTTTTCTTGCTATCTTTTTTTTTTGAATAGTCTATTAAAATTGAATACTGTAGAGCAGGCATGTCAAACTCACTACCATTGGTGGGCCGCTTCGACTGCCATACGTGTGTCAGCGGGCCGCACTGTAACATACTGAAAACTTTAAAAAATGTAACACTTAAAGTTTAAAGAAAAGCAATTTATTTCCATACAATCTCCGTACAACAGTGTAAAATTAGAGTCTTAACCTCTTAGCTAGGTCCTTATTATATTATATTCATATTATATTTATTGCTTATATAGCAGCCTTACAGTGTGAGATTTATTTCTTTTGTCCCGACACTTGACATTTCTTCTTAGTAACCAGTTTGTCAATATCAGGCTTGAAATCTTGTGCAGCTGCAACTTGTATGAGGGATGAAAGGTGCTCGACAGTAAGTCTTGAGCGATGTGGGGTTTTGGTAGCTTTCATTAACAAAAATAATTGCTCACAAAGGTAAGTGCTTCCCCACATTGACAGTACTCTCAATGCCAACTTACGGGTCTGCACATACGAGGGTGGCAGGTAAGCATACAAGCCTGGCACACCAACTTCGTTGTATTTTGCCTTCAGAATAGAATCTGACTGCAGTTCAGTCAATTCCATTTGGATATTCTCAGGAGCATTCTCAACATTGTAAATCACAAAAACGCTCAGTGAATTCACTGCTCAGTAATTCAAGTTGGAAAACAAATCCTCCAAAAATCAAATTTTACTTTACTAAGTTTACTTCAAAGTTTATATTGAAAAATAAGCCGATATACAAAAATCCCCCTGACCTACAATAATTTTACAAACTCAAAATCACAAAAATGTGTTAATAAACAACTCACCAACTTCTCGAGTCCACTTCAGGTCTTCAGCTGTAGTCTGCACTAACTGTTCGTTACAATACTAGCACAAAATTACAACTAGAGCAAAAAAACGTGAAAATATGTGGGCTATTACTACTCGTGATGGTCAGTTCTGCCCAGTGGCCAGTCTCAGCAGCCCAGTCAGTAGTGTAGCCTTAGCAGGGGCGGCTCTAGGCTCGTGGCGGCTCTGGGCAGAGAAAGAATCGGTGGCCCCTTCGACTGCCAATGCCAATATGGTATCTTATGCACGGCAGATGGCCACGTCCGTTGCGGACACTGCATAGCCGCCTCGTGCTCATGACACGCTTCTATAGGCGCGTGTCCATAACTTGAAAACCAAGTGGCGGCCCATGATATTCTCATTACGGCAGAACGTTATAATACTACATATAGCTTACTGCTCCGACTCGAGCGACATTAGTAAATACAGCGTACTAATTAAGAAACACAATGTTTTTCGGCCACATTGCCGTCAGCTGTGTCGTTATTTTCTCTTTCTGTTTTATATTCAATATATATTGGTGTGGCGGCCCTGTGCAGGTTCACAGTTTGCACATGCCTAAGGCCACCCCTGCTGCAGCCTAGCACTTCAGTTGTGACGCTGCGGCTCATTAACTTTGGTCAAGGCTCGTGGCTATACTAGCTGATGACATTTCCAGTACCGTAATGCCATGGGAAAATGTGCTTTTGTCAGAAGGCAGAAATAAGAAAAGTTGATAACGCCGAAGATGCAGAATGATTCAATCACAAACGATAGTAATCATTTTGTACAAGTTTAGTGCTAACTAGGATCTGTCATGCGGGCCGCGCAGATTTCTGTTGTGGGCCCCATGTGGCCCGGGGGCCGCGTGTTTGACATGTCTGCTTGTAAAGCATCAGAATTACAGTAAAAACTTTTTAAAACATTTCAATTAAGGTTAAATTGAAATGTTTTTTGTACATCACTCTATACTTTCGTTTGTATTGAATAAGTATGAATTGTGGAATTGCAACAGCAAATTTAGAACACATGTATGGCAAACGCGATGTCTCCGCTCTCTCTCGCCGCTATAAATGTACCGTTCTTTCTTACCCTAATATGACCCTTACCTCTGTGTGTGTAAAGAATGCTGATGAGATATGAAACATAACCAGCAGTTAATTTTGCACGGTGGCTGCCAACTGAATTGTGAATAAGCTCCTCTTCTGTGTTTATCCATATTACTAACCGAGAATGGTAAACTGGAAGGCATGGACGCAGGTACACGGCGATGGGACCAGGAGACATAGTCTGCAGGTGCCTACAGCACACGTCTCATAAACCGCAAGCGAAGTCTGATCCACCGCGAACGAAGGAGTCACGGCCCAAAAACGAAAGAGCTCAACTAAAGTGAATGAGAAATGAAGCAACAACACGCCCATAGCTAACGACTAACGACACAGCCACACAAAAAAGAGGATTCTGCGCTGCACTCCAGTGTCAAACGGAAGAGGCTACGGCGGCCCCACAGGTCCACAAAGATAGTACGAAAGGCGCAGGCGCCTGCAACGCGCTTCTGAACTAAACGTCCACACTATACAGCATGGTCCGGGCGATAAGAATAAACAAACTCTCCGTATTAAACGTACGGTATCCTCACACGTCCAAACCATATAGCATATGTGAATCACATTACAGTGATGCATTATTAACAGTACAACCACAGAAAACGCTCCGTATTAACAGTAAGTGCAATTATCCATATTACTAACGGTAGACAACAGATAACTAATGGAGTCATGGTCACGGCTCCGGCTCCAAAACGAAACTTTTCAACTAACGGACATACAGAATCGAGCCCGCCTGAATACAATTAATGAACGCAGGCGCCTACAATGCGACTCTCAAGCAGCAGAGGCAATAGATAAACGGCAAAGAAAGGAACGACAAACAGCCGCTAAACAATTCCGCCAATTAGCTGACAACGCATTCTGTAATGCGTCCACTATTAATGAACATTCATTAGGATTAATGAATATCATTTGCTGTCATTGTCATTCACTTAACTTCCCTGAAGAAACAACTGGCACTACAACTAATGAGTTTACACGTTGTTGTCAAAGGGGTCAGGTTAGACTGCCTCCTTTAGATGAATATCCTGAATATCTACGGATGTTTCTAACTAACAAAGTACCCAAAAGTAAAAACTTTATGGACTGCATTAGATCCTACAATAGTTCATTTGCTTTTGCATCTACCGGGGTAAATATCAGGCCACCAGCTGGCAATGGCCCATACTGCTTTCGCGTAGGTGGACAAATATTACATCGGATTGGAACAGTGCACCCTGAGCCAAATCACGAACGCAAATATGCACAGATCTACGTGTTAGATCCAGATGACGCACTCTATCAACGATTTTACTATAAATGTTGTGTATAAAGAAGTATTCCAATAGATCTTTCTAATGTGCCATGCTATGGGTTCTTTACTTCCTTTGTTCGTCATCTACACCTTTACAATTCGATATATCTCATACATTCATCAATGTATTTCGGGTTACCCAACACCAGGGGTTGGCGATCGGAGCCCCCTTGTATATTTATAAATCTGACTCTGAAGGAGTCATAGCCTCACCAGCCATGAACCTCACTGCAACAGAGTGAAGCTGCACACTGTTGTTGGATGTTTGTTCCAAGGTGTTGTGGTAACGCGTTACCAATTTAAGTTAAAAGTAACGTTAAGTCGAACATTGTTGCTTACAAGTGTAAAAGTACGCCCGCGAAAAGGAAGGGCGCTCACCTTTTGCGTGTTAAAAGCGCTGCCGCGAGAACGCTGGGCCGTCTCAGCGGGTGAGCGCTGTGAGACACTGCGGGTCCGGGCACACGTGTAACGGGTATGATGGCCAGTACGGGCTCATCCGCTGCCATAGGTGTCGTCGCAGGCGCGCATGGAAAAAAAAGCCGAGGTGGAGTTAGAGAAGGGGATCCCGTAAGCTACATAAGTGACCTTTACTCACTGGCGAGTCGGCACAGACGTTGGCCATCTGAGGGTCAGGATGGGTTTTACTTACGCGCGCACGGGGCACGGGCTCGATTTTAAACAGGAAGTGTCGTGCTCGGGGCGTGTCGGGAATGTGCCAGCGTCTACCTGGATAGGGGCGTGGCGTGGCATTGACGGGGGTGGCACATTGGCTGGATAATCTTGCCGGTTATATGTAAGGAGTTGCCGGTGGACCTAAGGCGAGGTAGGGTTAAGCACTGCTGAGCTATTGAAGGAGCAGCTGTGTTACCTGGCGGCTTGGTAAAGATGGTCTTTTTCTTTTTGTACATATGTATCTCCGAGTGATGGTTTTGGTGGTGGTGTCGTCAGATAGACGCTGGCACGTTCACGACACGCCCCGAGCAATATATATATATATATACACACACACACATAGTATTTCAGGGGGGTATTTTTCGTACGTCGCTTAAATCATCCGAGATCAGGTGCCTCATCTTGGATGAGTTAATGCCGGTGAAACTAATCCAGATAAGTCGGTTTTTCAAACGCAGCTGTGTATTAGATTAGTGTAGCTGGATCTAATCATACGAGATGAATGCGCGCGCCCGCGCTGAGTGAAAAGCCCATATATATTGAGTCTAGAAAACACGATCAGCAAGTCTCTGATAGGCTGTAACAAAATGACGAAAGAACGGGCGCATTTTTTTTCACACACGCGGCGCAAGACCTTTTATTCGAAGGACATGAAGAATTTCAAGATTTAATATGCACAAGGGGTAACACTGCAAAAGCAGCCCAGACCAGAAAAGACAGCTGGCAAAAAGTGGCTGTCAAATTAAAGGCTAAGTAGTGTGCATTGTACTTACTGAATGCAGCGTTTCATTTCCTATGTGTCAGATTAATTATAATTTAATATGTCATAATTCCAGATCAAACGTGAGCACAAGGAGAACATGGGAACAGGTTAAAGTGAAGTACAAGAATATACTTCAAACTGGTAAATATTGGTATATAACTATTTAAAGAATTGTTGACATAAAGAATCATATATAATATAAAAAACATTAATTTTAAAGCTAATAAGGAGGCAGACAAGCAAAAAACAGGTGGAGGTCCACGCGGTCCAGACCTAACCCCTGCAGAAGAGTTGGCTCTCCAGCAAAATGCCCATCGCCCTGTTTCTGAGGGCACTCCAGGGGGAAGCTCCTCCTCAGAACCAGTGGCAGGATGCAGTGGTCACTTCATTTCAGGTAAAGGATGGTCATTGCATATTTGTCCTCCATGTGTGCTATAGGTATGTTCCATATAGCCCTCTTTTTCGTTGGGTCAGTTGCAGGGAATGTCATATCCTTTGAACCTGTGTCTGACCAACGAGATATTAACGAAGGTCAAATATTTGATGAAGACACTGTGTCTGATTATTCATCAGGAGGAGAGGTACATTTTCCAAATAATGTTTGATCAAACTCCACTGTGATCAGTTCCATGTGCCCCAATCACATTTGGAAATCCTGGTAATGAGAATGTTAGGCTGATTGAGATTCTTCATTGAACTGTGGGTGTTTTAGCCTGTGT